>NC_051160.1:39305028-39346505 GCF_013339745.2 Dermacentor silvarum
TTATTTTGCTTTGCAACATCTGACCAAGACCGCCGTCATGAGTCGCGAAGCCAGAGCAGGTCGCATTTAAAAAAAAGGTGGTAGATCTGAGCGGCTGTGGCACGACGCCTACGAATATGCAGTTTTTATTGCTGACCCGGCCCTACCCCGGCTCGTTAATTTCCTAAACTACTTCAGGGAATTTAATACCAATTTTCCTTGTCTTCTTGCGGTGTTGGTTACCAATTAATAGTATAGAATGTTCCGTCGGTAAAGTGACGCTGTTGCTCTTCAATTGTTATCCCAGCCAATCAACTTCCTCTCGGGACGCGTCAGCTCAAACGAGGCAATAACGGACTTTATTTCTTCACACTGGCAGGTAATTAAATAAAGAGAGTTCGATGTCGAAGATGCATGCAAACGTAATAGAGCATTGATACGCATTCATTCTCAAGGACACACTAACTCTAAACGTCCCTGTTGGTGAAAGTGACCGTGAAAACGTAGTCATCGAGACTGAGCAAAACGATTAAAGACACATCAGGGAGGACATGGGGCTCAGAAAAAAAAGCGGAGCAGCATACGTAGTAATAGCTTGCTCCTAAACTTTTCAATTTTAAAATAGCAAAATAGAGACTCCGGAAGACGCGGAACAAATTGTCATCGAGTTTTGCGCAAACAGCCTTGAAATTGAACTGCAGTCAAATATAATGGAACACGCAACACAGAAAAGCACAATGAAATCCCGGCGAAAGCAAACAATGATTGGGAAGCTGCCACATTGCATCTCGAAAGTAAGCATCTTTGCCTCTTGACAAAAAAAAACAACAACTAAAAAATAATGATAAATGTGCTGAGCTTTGCTTGACGAGAATAGTTTGCATTTGGTGCTCCGATGACTTATTTCAATTTATCAAACCTATGCAAAACTAAAATTGTGCATTAATGCAACATATTGATAAGTTGCGTGTTAGCAAATTATGTCAGTACTGAAACGCTTCCTATAACAGCGTAATTGAAGCTACCAAGCCATTTGTATATGCACATGGAAATAGCGTACCAAGTGGCTCAGGGATCGATAGCGTGGGAAAAAATGACACCTAAAATTGTTCTGGAGCCTTCTCAACCACTTCAACTCCTTAATATAAGACTTCAGGAGTGTGAATAGCTTTCGTCCTGAACGAGATTCAGTTCGTTCATGAAGTCAATACTTATATCAACGTGATAATAAAACAGGATAAATGAAGAGATCATGTATAGGTTTTCAGTCGTACTTCTGGCCACACTCTACATCATGAAGGTGAAAATAACGGGGGGGGGGGGGGGGGGGGGGGAGATGGTGTTTCGTTAACCTTGTAAGAGTCATTCTCGTCTTCACTCATCGATCGTAACGATTATCTTTAGCTGATGTGGACATTTGCTGCTTTAAGTTGCCCGATAGTGATCTGGTCAGATAATTTCTACGATTACAAACCGCGAGGGATTGCTCTATTTTCACGACTCTCTGTCCTTCATTGTACTCATTTGGTGAGTGAAAATTCACCATAGGCACCACACTAGGATGCGTGTCAAACATAGCAAGTTATTACACTTTATTTTCATCAGCGGAAGTTTTCTGCAGAAAAGTACACCGGTTTTTTAGACACATGCATATGATGCACAATATAAATTAGCTAAATACAATCAGAAAGGATTAAACACAGCCATAACTTCCAATAACAGGAAATAAAAGAATTGAGGTTTGGCCTCCTAATTTTTCTCGGCTGGGGCGTACCGGTCTGTGTTTTTTTTTTCGAGCTGACGACCTATTTTCAGTTCACGTCGATCCGGTGCCACTGCTGTTTATAATAAACAAAAGGGGTGTTAGCCCCAGCACACGTAAGCAATCGTACAATAGGCCCGTAAAGATATATCCACATGCTAGTGCAAACCACTTACTTGGAACAAAACGATGAGTATAAAACGAGATAATTTTTCGGATTTACAGAATTTTAAATATCGCCTCTAGAAGATAGCATATTTCTTGTCCTTTTGCCGGATCAGTCAAAGAGGTGGAGATTATTAGCATGAGAAATGAACACACATATTAAACTAATGAAGAAAAATTTACTGATTCAATTCCTCATTATTCACTTTACGATACATATTTCGCTGCACGAATTTCAGTCTGGTGAGTTGCCGCCGCCATCACCGACATTGACACCTTCAAGACTGCAGTTCATGAAGCCTTCTCTGAACATGCTTTCCTTTACTTGCTATAACTGTATTGATTTTTACTGTGCAAGCATTTATTATTTGCCACTCGTTCCTGTAGTGTCCTCGGGCCTTGGAAGTATGCTAAATAAATTAAATAAATAAATAAATAAATAAACATAAAACTAAATCGCACCAATCTGCATGTTGCGGCTGTTTGAGAAATCGCCAACAAAATTATTAGTTGTGTAATAACATGAATGATTTCAAAGGCATACATAACAACTTTACCCAAAGTATTTTATACCTTTCAGAAGTTATATTTATGTAGATCTCTTATTCGCAACTGGGGGATGTAGGTAATTTTTTTCATGCTGCATGTATATAGTGAAGCTATATACATGCCGGCTGTTCTTAATAAGTGCGAATCTATGAAGCATTGTTTTATTGAACGTTTTGTTATGCCCATAGTAAAGGAAGCACATTTACTGAATCTTTTAACTCAATAATAACTCAAAGTTCCGGGAAAGTTCTCTGTATGGTCGTCGTGTGTCTTTCCTTCCATGTTAGCTTTGGCACTATAAGTCAAAGATGGCATGGCAGCTGCGTGTAAGTCACAAGGCGGCGGTGTAACTGTTGGCCGTTGCTACTAGAAAACAGCAGTGGGCAAATATATTGTTCCGTTTTTTTTTTCTAGAATAACGGGTATAAAGCAAAACAGGTGTGGAAAGTGAAAGGCACGGAAGCCTCAAGCTGTTCAAACATGGATATTGCTTTGTTGAAGCGCATATTCAAACGCAACGATGTTTGCAGCTAGATAGCCTTTGACATCTTTGATAAGGCTTTGAAAAGTTGCTGCAGTAAAGCTTGGGTTTAAATTTTTTGAAGTAACGCGGCACGTAGACAGAGTCGTGGTTACTTTGTTTTTTGTCATCCTAACTTTGCTGATGCAATGAAAAAAAAATACATATCCAGTTCCAAAGCACATCTTGGATTTTACGCAGCGCGAAGCTTTTCTGAAGCAGGCATTTAAGTGCTACAACTATGACCATTTCATTCCTGTAGCACTGACGTAAAAAATAAAAAAAAACAGAACAAAAAAGTAAAGCTTGCGCTCGCGCATGCGCACTCGTGCTTCCGTGGTACTTAATGTGACACGCGTGGCGATCATCTCAAAGTGCTAGTTAGGGCTGGTACAGCAGAAATGTATGTGATATTTTGGTCTAATGGTTAGAATATTGGGCTGCTGTGCTGGAAGATCGAGGTTCAATTGTTTCATCGGGCCCGCAGTTTCTTTTTAGGTGCAAAGCATCTTATGCGCTTGTGCTGTCGGCGTCTCCTGTCGCAATCGTCCTCGTCTTGGTAGTAGTCGCGGTAAGCAAGCGCCTCGTGCTTGCGCTAGGCACGCGCTCGTGCTATTGCTCCCGCTATTATGGTCGTCGTCGTCATCTTCCACAGCTGGCTGCGTTGCCGCTCATCGTTCCAGCATAGAATTTCCCTTCTTTTCTGTCGTCCTAATGGCCGGGGAGGCCGCGTGTACGGGGTTATGAACCATTGCTTAAGACAGTATGAGCCCATTAGCGGTGCATCACTGCATGCTTCGCACGTCCCCAGGGTTCACGTTAGTGGAGCTGCATTTCGCTCAATGCGTCGTTTGACACTTAAACATAACATTTAATTCACCACTCAAACTGAGCCTACTACTTAACTCGTGCTAACTGTAATAACTAATAAAAAAACTGTCGCTCGAATCCACGCTGTGAAGGTGGTTGGACAGCGAAGCTGTAAACGACACCCACAACAATTACGCATTGTGACGTCACTTGAATTCACACACGTGGCTCTACAAAGAATGAAACCAGAGGCAAGTGAAATGTACTTGACCACACCATTTATTACTTCACAACGACATTATATTCACGCTGTTCTTCTGACATCTTTACTTTCCGTGGTCTACCCATGGTAGCCTGGAATGAGCTGAATAAGTTGCTAGACCGTGGTGACGTCACTACGTGATTTTTATGCTGTTGGGTGCTTTTCCCCTCGGAGTAGCTTACTCAACGGTAATCTTTACCGGGAAACACGCCGGAGAAGGAATGTGCTTCGCATTATTCGCAGACGTCATTAGCATACATTATACGGTTTGCACTTCACATGAGGGTTTTGAATGGCGTCAACCCGTTTCGAAGCAGCTGCAAACCTCATCTTTGCCGGAACGCGTCGGAGGGTGTTCCCATTGTTCACACACGCCTTATCATCCATCATGTTGTTTTGATGCTTGTTTTTGTGGTTTTTCTTTTGAAGACGAGTGCTGAGTCATATGCTGTGAAACCATAATTTTTTTTGTTTCTTTGAGCTACTCAGTATGAAAGCTGCAGCGTCCAGGAATCGTGGTCAGGAAATTGCGGAAGGGTTCGCAAAGAATGCTTCTCCAGAAAAAAAAAAAATAGGTTGAGCCTCGCACCACGGCAGACTAAGATCTGGGCCTTTTCAGCCCTTTCCACTGTTGCGGAAATGTGGCATCTAGCGTGTTTCTGTGCTTCGCCGCTGCTGCGCCCTGGTGCACCATCACTGTGGCACTAAATCCTCAGATTTTTTGGTCGAATGCTGCGAATGTCTTCAAGTGGCGCACGCAAGATTCCTTCCTTGTAATTTCATTCCGTAAGTGTAACCAAAAAAGGGAAGAAAATAGTGTCAATAACGGTTTGATTGTAAATGGTGCCTGAAACACGAAAAAAACTTTAGTACTGAAATTTTGTGCTGGCGAACCAGCAAGATTTTGTGCCACTTCCCAAGTAAGCAGTAGAAAAATTTGCATTTCCGTCTCGGAAAAAGCTCTTCTTCTCAGTCCCGGAAATTTTTCGCAACAAATTTTTAATTTGGGGTGTTTTTATTAATACGCACGTTTTAGCAAAGTCATACTGAACTATCAAACGCTGCAAATCTCGGGCCTCAACTTCTCGATGCATATGGACAAGATAGTGATGATTCTGGTTGGTTTTCAAGGCACTTCAAGTCGCTGAGTTGGCGGCCCACTGTAGAATCACCCACTGTTCTCACAATTGCTTGCGAATTTGCAGGGAGCAATAATTCAGTCGCGATTCAGTGGTAAATGTGAGAAAAACGCCTTAGCTTGACGTCACACATCGTGCGGTGTGAAGTGTATATATAAATACACACACACACAAACACACAATATATATATATATGTATATATATATACATATATATATAGCCACGTGCGCTTATTTCTGCTGATGTCCATTCCATTGCGCATATTTATTTACTTCCCAAGTCGCCTCGTTCCTGTGCCTATGGGGGAAAACCCGTATATATATTGCCACCTGTAGGTAGTGGGTCGAGCCCAAGAGAAGAAAGAAGACCGCGCGTCTCTTCTCGGCTCGAGCCAGCCCCGACAGTCGCGTCTTCCGAGAGTCAGCTGCTCTACGGGTTATTAAACCTTCACGACTACTTCTCGAGGCTCGTGACAAACTGGTGGAGGTGCTGGGTAAGCGTCCTCACGGATGTTGCAGACCCCTCGAAGGATCCGCGCTACGAATCCAGTGCCTGTCGACACTCCCGTGCATCGGGCCAGCCGCAGGATCAGGGGACTGTCCCCAGAAGTCGTCGACTCTACGGTTCCCGCCACATCAACTGGTATGACCAGCGCCTCCCTTCAAACCGCCCCAACCGGTACGGGAAGCACGTTGAGAGCCAAGGGATCCCGAAGACGTTTCATGGCACAGTGTTCGAAGACGTCGAAGACTGGATGGTCGACTTCGAGCGTGTGGCCTCCGTGAACGAATGGAACGACAGGGAAAAACTCAGACACGTCTACTTCTACCTGGAGGATGGGGCGTGTACGTGGTTTCAGAACCGCGAGGAGCAACTGACATCGTGGTGCGAGTTTTGTCGTCTGCTTTTGGAGACCTACACCAGTCCTGATCGCCACGAACGAGCGGAACGAGCGATTCAGGCGCGCGTCCAGTTGCCAAATGAAACTGTGACCACGTACGTCGAAGACATGACACGCCTCTTCAGACGAGCGGATCCAAGAATGGCGGAGGAGAAGAAGTTACGTCATCTGATGCGCGGGGTCAAGGAGCAACTCTTTGCTGGCCTCGTGCGGAGCCCTCCGAAGACGGTCGCGGAGTTCTTGTCCAAGGCCGTGACCATGGAAAAGATGCTTCTGCATCGCTCGAGCCTATATGAGCGGCAAGCGAACAGCATGTCTGCTGCTGACATTTTCACGGCCATAGGAAGCAACGCTGACTGTTTGCGAGAACTCATCCGCTCTGTAGTGCGTGAAGAGTTGGAAAAGGCCGCCGTAACACCGCGCCCTACGGTAAGCTCCATAGCGAGCATTATTAAGGACGAACTGTACCAGGCGCTCCGTGACACCTTGCCTCCTGATAACGCTGCAGCAGTACCTCCTGAATACCCCCGCGCGACCTACGCGGAAGCGCTGAAGCGCCCTGCTTCCTCTCCGCCGCTGTTCGTTCGTGCTCCTCCTACGGTGTCAGTTCAGTCGGCGCAGCCGATACCGTACTACGTCGCTGAGTGTACACCGCCGCCCGTTGTTCATGCCGCTCCATTTGCCCATCGTTCGGAGCAAGCAGTTCACTACGTCGACGACAGACGCCCGCCCCCTCGGAAGTCGGATGTTTGGCGCACACCCGATCATCGGCCTCTGTGCTTCCACTGCGGTGAAGCTGACCACTTGTACCGCCAGTGCCCATACCGGCGCCTTGGGATTCGCGGCTTTTCCGCATACTCGCCGCCACCCCGATACGGCCAGCGAGCCCGGGACATTGAGGACTACCTCTCTCAGCAGCGCTTGCCACCGCCTGCCAGGCGGCAGTCGCGATCGCCGTCTCCGAGACGATTTACACCTCCGCCCCAGCGGTATTCTCCCGAGCGTTCGACTAGTCCCCGACGGGAAAACTAACTGAGGCGATCTTTGGGGGCGAGGTCGCTGACGGACGAAGCGCTGAAGACCTCCGACGGACGCAGTTACGGAAACATAGCGATCCGACATCACCTGCAGCTGAACGGGACTACCGGCTTTCGCTCGATATACCAGTCACTATTGACGGTTATGCCGTTAGTGCTTTAGTGGACACCGGCGCAGACTACACGATACTAAGCGGTAAAATAGCAACGCAGCTGAAGAAAGTGATCACGCCCTGGCATAACTCGCAGATTCGGACGGCTGGCGGCCACGTCGTTACTCCGCTGGGCGCCTGCACGACTAGAGTTGAGATTCAAGGATCTACATTCGTAGCGAGCTGCCTTGTCTTACGCGAATGCTCCCGCGACGTTATTCTTGGGGTTGACTTCCTGCAGGAGTACGGCGTGATTATCGATCTGCAAGAGCGTCGTATCACTTTCTCTGCCGAACGAGCAATCGACGTGCAAGACGGCCAACGGCGCGACGATGTACTTCGTGTTTCTGCAGAGATTGTAACGCTTCCTCCACGAGCCAGTGTCCTCGTCGACGTCACATGCTGTGGCTTACGCGATGGCGAAGCGGTGGCCGAAAGTAACTTGGAACACCTACTGAAGCAAGGTGTTTGTGTGGCTCGCAGTGTTATACAGATTCGTGCTGGTCATTCGCAATTGCTTGTTACCAACTTTAGCTACGAGCACCGGCACCTGTTCCGCGGCACTTCGTTAGCGTTTACAGACGCAGTAGCAAACGTTAACTGTTTCACGTCAGAAGTAGTGGACACAACAGACACGTCTCTGGGCCATCTCGACATCAATTCTGAACTGTCCACCGATAGCCAGACAGCACTGCGCAAGCTCTTGCTTGAATTCAGGGCCTGCTTCGCACATTCTTCCAAGGTACGCCAGACTTCCATCACTAAACACAGGATCATCACGTACGAAGACGCACTCCCGATACACCAACAGCCTTACCGCGTGTCGGCAAAAGAACGCGAAGCCATACGTACGCAAGTCCGCGAGATGCTTGACGATGGCGTCATCGAACCTTCCAACAGCCCGTGGTCGTCTCCGGTCGTTCTTGTCAAAAAGAAAGACGGAACGCTACGCTTCTGTGTCGACTACCGCAAGCTCAACAACGTGACTAAAAAGGACGTGTACCCGCTGCCGCGTATCGACGACTCGTTAGATAGACGACGGCGTGCCCACTATTTTTCTTCTCTCGATTTAAAAAGCGGGTACTGGCAAATCGAGGTAGACGAACGCGACCGCGAGAAAACAGCCTTTGTGACTCCAGATGGGCTCTATGAATTTCGAGTGCTTCCTTTTGGCTTGTGTTCGGCCCCGGCTACTTTCCAGCGAGTGATGGACACTGTCCTTACTGGACTGAAGTGGCAGGCCTGTCTTGTGTACCTGGATGATGTGGTCATCTTCTCTGAAACGTTCGAGCAGCATCTTCACCGCCTACGGAGTGTGCTAGAAGCCATCCGATCGGCAGACCTCACACTTAAGCCCGAAAAGTGCCACTTTGGTTACGAAGAGCTCAAGTTCCTCGGGCATGTAGTAAGCGCCAAAGGGGTCCGACCCGATCCAGAGAAGCTTGCCGCTGTGGCCGCGTTTCCAGCTCCTGCCGATAAGAAGGCCGTCCGGCGCTTCCTGGGTTTGTGCGCCTACTATCGCCGGTTTATTAAAGGCTTTTCGAAGATAGCGGAACCCCTGACACGCCTTACAAGAGACGATGCGCCATTTGTGTGTCATAATGAGCAACAGGCGGCTTTTGCTGAATTACGACAGCGCCTTCAGTCAGCACCCGTTCTTGCACATTTTGACGATGATGCTGATACTGAGGTGCATACCGACGCCAGTAGCGTTGGCCTTGGCGCAGTGCTCGTCCAGCTTCAAGATGGAGTGGAAAGAGTTATAGCGTATGCCAGCCGCTCCCTGTCCCGTGCCGAGGCGAATTATTCGACTACGGAGAAAGAGTGCCTTGCGGTCGTGTGGGCGATCATCAAGTTTCGCCCCTATCTCTATGGTCGTCCCTTTAAAGTTTTTCATTTATCTTTGGGAGATTGCTTCTTCGTTCATTGACTGTGCCGGCGTGACGGCTACTTTTTCTTGTGTACTTTCGCTTTGCCTGCCTTCTTCTTCTTTGTCTTCTACGCCTATTTTTTTAGCATCGAGGCGATGCTTTTGTTCGAAAGGGGGGATAATGCCACCTGTAGGTAGTGGGTCGAGGGCAAGAGTGGGTCGAGCCCAAGAGAAGGAAGAAGACCGCGCGTCTCTTCTCGGCTCGAGCCAGCCCCGACGGTCGCGTCTTCCGAGAGTCAGCTGCTCTACGGGTTACGGTTCACGACTACTTCTCGAGGCTCGTGACAATATATATATATATATATATATATATATATATATATATACCGCCCTGGTCCCCGTTAACATCGACCAATATTAATAAAATTCGCCGCAGTTTCACCCGAAGGGCAAAGCATCTGTTGCGATAGAAAATTAGTAGAGAGCTATACGGAGTAAGGATAGTAGTTTTATGAGCTGTATAAACTTGGACATGCAGCAGCACCAGCAACGCGCAGAGCTGTTGTCGACGCCGTCGGCGTTTTGCCCGCGTTCGCACCGAACACGCGCGGCGTTTTTATATAAATACGCATTTGGTGCCCCAGCTAAACGTCGCCTCCCCTCCCTCCCTCCCATCCCCCCACAACCTTTCGCGTGACGCAAAAAGGAAATGGAAAGGAGGAAAGGAGGAAAGAGACGCTTAATTCTGCAGCCCTTCAGGGAGCACGACGCAGGCGCAGTCGGACGCTGCGCCGTGCTCCCTATTGGGCAGCAGCAATAAGCGTCATTTTCTTCTTCAATAAAATCACTACTACTACTACGGCGCAGAACGCGCGTCTGCTCTCCGACGTGCGTTCGCTCCCCGTGAAAGCGCGTCCCTCCCGCCCTTTCACTCGCACATACAGCGTCCGGAACGCGGCGACGATTTCATCCATGATCAGATGAGACTCTTGCTGCTTCTCCTTCTCTTCCCTTTCTTTCAACATCGTTATCTCCTTTTTCCCCTTCTCCTGACGCTGCGCCGTGCTCCCTATTGGGTAGCAGAAATAAGCGTCATTTTCTTCAATAAAATCACTACTACTACTACTACTCGCCGTTGACGTCATACGGAACCTCACGGCGACGGCGACGCCGACGGCAGAAATCCGCTTTGGAGTGTCAATATAATTGCTATCACAAAAGAACACGAGCTCTCGAGAAATCGTACCGACTGCATAGCAGCGGCAGTCATGTGTACTGACAGCCAGTATTTTTTTCCGCCATGAAGTATAAATAAATCATCAATTGCTTTTAAATAGTGGACTTTTTAATTATTGCTTGAATCGCAGACATGTCAGTTACAAAGTTGTATGGCACCTCAAATAACCTGCGAATGAAGCATTCATTTCGTGCTGAAGTGTGCCTGGTTGTTTTTTCCAAGAAAAAACAAAAGCCCGGGAAATACGCGAAATATGAAATAGATGCGCGTTCGCACGCCGCTACTAACGCGCCGCCAAGCAACCTTTGAAAGAATTAAGGGTGCATTCGTGTATCACCGCATCGTACAAGGCTTCGTAATGTAGGAACGCTCGAGAGGATTCGCGACCTAACTAGCGTGGTGCGTGCGATAAGCGTCACCATCTGAGGACGCAAGAATGTTATGCTCGATCATGAGACACTCGGGATAGCTTTAACCTTCGCGTATCATGAACCAAAACTACAAATAAAAAAAAGTGCGCACAATTCTCTTTCTTTCTCTGGAGGCCTTGTAATTGTAAATTCGCTCTGGAGGCCTTGAAACGATAAACAGGGCTCGCACCTCCGAAACAAGGCGACGATGTTAACCTGAAATAGACGAAGCAAAAATTAAAGGTCCGTTAGTTTGTTCCAGATGCCGCCGATTCTGGAAGTCTGAACGTTTCGAGGAGGGCGTGCCAGAAAGCAGTTCATTTGCATCTTTGATCACGTGTTCGATATACTCAACTTGAGGAAACCTCTGGATCCATCATACAAAGCTCTACTGTGCGAACTGAATGCAACCTCCTGGAAAGCATTTTTTCCAGGAAGCTGAGCAGTATCTTGGAGGACTGAAGGATGCAACTGGGTGGCCAGTGGTGTATGGGTTCAAGAAAAGTAGAGTTTTCGGCGGAATCGTCAAGACGAAAAGTTTTGACGCCATTTTTGATTCACTTCAAACAAAATGACTCACAATAGTTTGGAAACGTTCTTCGCTTGGTAAGGGGAAAGGGAGGACGCAATAACAACCTTACTGCCTGCCATTTCAGATCTGCATACAAGCGCATTCACATACATACGGAAGTTACGTCATCCGATTCTGGAAACTGCTCCGAAGATGTTTTAACTATGATTTATAGTGTGATCAGCCTCATAGACACACCAGTAGCTTGGATGCATTGGGTTCCATTGTTAGAACCTTTGGATGCCAATCAGAACGACACGCATCATGTAGATCTCTAGCAGGGCCTTTAAGTGATTTCAAGTTCTAATGTGCCCTGCATAGCAGGTTGTGTGGCTCCCAAGGAGCGGGCTTGGACCACTTTTCAGGACGGATTTGCTGCGCTGCAGTCGACTGAACTCCCACACCTTATCGAAGGCAGGAACCAAGAAAGAGGGATTTAGATTCCTGCAGTTGTCTAGGCAAAAACATAATATCCCCGCATGAATAGTTGGAAAGTATCTTAGTGTATGTCTTGAGCACAAATTTCTTGAATATATTTTGTTTTCTCAGCTGAAGCTTCACCGGTTGGACTGTGACCCACTAGGCAACCGCTGACACACTGCCCATATACCAGGTAAGTTCTTTACCGCTACAAATTTTTCAAAACTTCTTTTGGCAGATAGCACGATGTAATCCTTGAGCTAAATTACTCGATTGGGGGAGGGGGGGGAATTACTTATGCGGGAAACCGTACTGCTTAATTGAAGAAATTACATGTTGGCTATGCAAACTTTTCATTCATTCATTTGCGCCATTTGCCGACTTTGCGGAGGCACCGCCAGATGGTGCTACGTATGAAGCGGGAAGGCACCAGAGAGAATCCCGACTGCTCACACGCTTCATGTATGACGCGTTTCGGCTGTGTGCATATGATGAGTCGATCACTGGTCTGCTTTTCTAGTAATATCAATATTGACGACCTTCATCGTGATTGCTCTGATGGGGTTCTGAAGCCCTGCTATGTGTGCGCTGAGTAGGAGTATACTATTATTTAGGGGATTTTAGACCGGGGTAACAAACAAGTCATTTGCAAGCTAGCGTCTTCTTGCATACACAAAGCAAGTAAACTAATATTCTGTAACATGTTTTGCAGCGAAGCTGTATATGACTAGGATTTCGGGATTCCTTCGTGTCCACACACAAAAACTCAACCAATCCCAGTGGGAGGCACGCGCCGCATTGTCACGCTGGGTTACTTGCAGCACTACCAGATGGCGCTCCCCTAGGTGCATCCGGGGTAGTGGTGGCAAGAGAAAAATAAAGAACCAGAAAGCTCGCCTTCGCACATAACATTGGTCGCAAGAGTTTCCGGGTAAAGATTTCGGTTGCATAAGCTGCAGTTGCCGGGAAGCGGCAAGTTTAGCATATGAAGCAGGGAGCGACGTAACTAGACTTTCATATTGGCACATGCCGTCACATATGAGCCATCCGATGTGGCACGTACACTCTTGCGGGTCGGAAGAAGAAAACGTTATTTTTGGTCTGGTTCCGGTAAAGACGTGGACTCCTGGCTGCCTCAGTTGGTTAGCCCGTGGTATTATTGGTGAAGGGTGCTGGGTAAATGCACCTTCGCTGCCAAGTTGCCGCCGTCACTCCTAGCACCTTATAGACAGCCACAGCTCCCACAGCAAGAAGCAGCCGCCGCCTGCAAGTATTACCACCCGAATTTGGTTCCTTGTCATCGAGACTGGAAATAACAATGTCAGAAACCATTAAAGCCAGGCGTGCCAAACCCGCGATGCCCAGTCTTCTTCCCCGCATTTTTTTTATGCGCTACAGACCACCAGACCGTTCCACAGAGACACTTTTGAGGATGTTGAAGATTTGCTGGACCACTTCGATCGGGTTGCGAGCATCAACTAGTGGGATGATATTCGCCAGCTGCGGAGAGTTTGCTTCGCGCTTGAAGACTCGGCGAAGACGTGGTACGAGAGCCATGAGGATTCCTTTGCGACATGGCAAGTGTTTAGATTACAGCTCCGCAATTCGCACCGCAACGCCGAAAGAAAGGAGAGAGCTGAACAATCCATCTTTTCTAGGAACCAGCGGCGCAATGACAGAGTCTGAATATTTGGCGAGAACATGCTTAGTCTCTTCTGTCACGCAGACCCTGCAATGTCCGAGGAAAAGAAGGTGCGAAATTTAATGCGTGGAGTCAAGAACAGCTTTTCCCCGGAATCGTACGCAATCCACCAACAACCATGGCCGAGTTCGTGAGTGAGGCTTCTTCTTATTTCTGGAGTTTTACCTGCCAAAATCAGTTCTGATTATGAGGCACGCCGTAGTGGATGGCTCCTGGTTAATTTTGACCACCTGGGGTTCTTTAACGTGCACTACAACGCAAGCACGCGTTGTGTGTGACGAAGGGCGGCGAATCCAAGCAGTGACACCAGTGGAACCACAAGCACATATGACAGCACTTGTGGACGTCACCCAGAGTGAAATCAGTCTGGCGGTGCAACCACTGACCCCACCAAGACCTGAGGTCCCCGTCCTAACATATGCGGCGGCATTATGGGCTCCTGCGCCACCATATACAGGTCCCATCATGCCGTCAGCGGGCTAGGCTACACATCAGTTCCCGGACACCTTTTCGTATCCGCTACTCGACTCAAGGTAACCGAACGTACCTACGTATCGACCACCTGGCTCAAGAGAGAGCCCTAATAAGGCAAGTGTATGGCGCTCGTCGGATAACCGTCCGCTCTGCTACCATTGTGGCGAAGCGAGTCAAGTGTACCACGACTGCCAGTACCACCAGCTAGATCTCCGCAGCTTCCACCCCGACGCGTGGTGCTCACGCTACGGTGAGCTTCCCGGCGAAATCAAAACGTATTTGACGGGCCAGGGAATTCCTTCGACTGTTCAGGGCCGGCAATCGCCATCCCCTCGAAGGTCCGTGTCACCTAGCTTGCCCTTGTCGTCTTAAGCTCCCCTAAGGAACTGGTCAACGAGTCCGCACAGGGGAAACTACGAACTGCGACTTCAAGGGGTGAAGTCGCTTTCCAACGAACATTCAAAGAACCTCCCTCAACGCAACGACCGGAGGACGACCGTTACGGGGTTTTTCTTTGTTTACCGACACTACTAAGATTATTTCTGGCGACGTCGCCATTTTTGTTGATAATCATGCTGTTACTGCCCTTGTCGAGACCGGGGCCGATTATTCAGTTACGAGCGGCGCACTGGCATCTAAATTGAGGAAAGTCGTCACGCCATGGCAAGGGCCCCAGTTCCGCATGGCATGTGGTCATGTGGTGATGCCAACTGGGATGTGCACGGCACGTATTCGAATCCGTGCGTCTACGTTCACGGGGTCTTTCCTCGTATTACCTCTGTGCTCCAGCCCAATAATCCTTGGAATGGACTTTGTTCGTGAATACGGCGCAATCATTGACCTACGTGAGTTGTTGGTGCCGTTCGAGGACCATTTTTCTCTGAAGAGGCCAACACTACCCAATTACCGACGACCACGCTACGTGTGTCCGATGAATCCATGAATCTGCCCTCTCGCAGCAGCCTCTTTGTGGGTGTGGAATTTGAACAGGACGTTTCCGACGCTGCAATTGCGGAGGCAAATTTGTATTTCATTCTTGCACAACAAATCTGTGTTTCTCGAGGAGTTATTCAGCCCCGAAACATACAGGCTCAACTGCTGGTCACGAACTTCAGCGAGGAATATTGTCATCGTAAAAGATTTACCGCCATTGCATACTTTGCGCCTATTGCCGGTGTATGTAGCCATTGACCACAAGAACTGGGATGATATCCGCACTTACGTCCCTTTTGCGTACAATACCGCAATTCAAGAAAGTACAGGGTTCACCCCTTTTAGTTTACTCCACAGCCGAGAGGTCACCACGATGTTTGACGCCATGATCCTTTCCCGACAACTTGGGAGTGTTTCACACGATGCGGCCATGTTTGCCGAGCGCGCTGAGGCAGCCCGTCAATTCGCGCGATGCCGTATTCAGTGTCGCCAAAGCGCAGATGCACGCCGCTACAACCTTCGCCGCCGAGAGGTTTCCTGCTGTCTTGGCCATGAAGTTGAGGTGTGGACCCCCATCCGACAGCTCGGCTGGCCAGAAAAGTTGCCGCGTTGCTAATTGGGTCCCTACAAGGTTGTACGGCGATTCAGCGGCGTTACCTACGAGGTTCTCGCAGAAGGCACCCCAAGAAACTCCCGTCGGCTTCCTCAAACTGAGGTCGTCCATGTTTCAAGACTGAAACCATATTTTTCGCGCCGTGATTAACGACTTAGCGTCGTTCTTTTTGTTGTGTCCTGTGTGTTTTTTTTCTTTGCTTTCCTTCCTTCTTTCACAGAAGCAAATTGTTATTTCGAATTACGACACATTTCTTTCGTTTGTATTGTAACCCTCATTTTTTATATTTTAAACTCTCATTTACCGCATCGAGACGATGCTTTTTGAGGAGAGGGGGTAATGGCACATCACGTCACATGAGAGAGGGTAATGGCACATGCCGTCACATATAAGCGATCCGCTGTGGCACGTACACGCTTGGAGGTTGGAAGAAAAAGAGAACGAAATTTGATGACTTGCTATCTACTTCTTTTTTGAATTCATCATTTACTCCTTATTCTATTCAAGTCATTTGATATATTCTAATTATTCATTCTCAGATGCGTATATATTCCCACATTTATGTTTGTTTTGATTTATACATCTCCATTCTGATTGGTATTTCAAACTACCCGGTTCTTGGCCAATCCCCCAGAGTGGGTATGTGCCAGTAACTTCAAGGCTCTACATCTACATCTACATCCTTGGTCTAGTAGTAACTCCAAGGCTCTACCTCTACCTCCTTGTTCTAGTTTCGGTAAATACGTGGACTCCTATCTGTATATGTTGTTTCGCCCGTGACAATATGTAAAGAGGGAGCCGCCTAGCTAGCAAATCATTTCATTTGTGTTGTGATAGCGTCTATGGAAATACCTCGCATACTTAGGACTCAGGAAGAGCAGCGTGAGCGCGATGGGCGGTGATGGGAACAGTAGCGTCAATATGCACAACGGAGTGGTGCTTAGGCTTGGCAGGACGCAGCGGTTCTTGCTGAAAGCTAGCCAAGCAGAAGTAGGACGCCTCAAGCGGAGCGCGAGTACGATGAGCGACGGAAGGTACAGCAACGTCAATAGGCACAACGGCATCGTGCTCAGGACCGGCAAGACCCAGTTGAAGGCTACGTCACATTGGTTTATCGCTTCAACTGATACCATAGCGTCGCTGCCCAACCACTTTCACAGCGTGGATTGGAGCCCATTGTTTTTCTTTTCAAATTTCTCGTGTCATATTTCACAAATGTGTCGTAGTACAATTTCATGAACTTTGATTATAATATGAGTAGCAAATATTTAGTTTTTTAATGATAAATATTTATTATCACACCTTTCGTCTTCCCCACTTTGGTAGCTCGAATGGGCGTTTTCAGAATAATGCGTTTGGTCAGCCATCCTTTCAAGTGCATATTATTGTTTCCCGTATATTTCTTTTTCCTTGGTTGACATTAGGCAACTATATTTTTTCGAATTATTTGAATGATTAGGGTGCTAAGAATATCTTATTGTGTAATTCAAGAAAAACAGCTCATCTTTCTTGTTTGGTAATTATTTAATGACTTTGCATAAACATTATTGACAAAATACTCTCCTATTCTGACAAACGACGCGTTCTTCTCTACTTTTTAGTTACCAATGCCCCTGTTCATATGGGCATTATAGTGGACAATGAGCTATCACAAAAACTGAAACGAGAACATTCATTTTCGTAAGGTTATTGCCTGGGTGACCGCAATTACCATCTCCAGCAGCACCGTTTATTTCAAAGCCGCAAATGATGTGTTCCAAATTTGGTCAAATTGCAGTGGAGTGTAAGCCAAACAGCCTTGAATATTTAGGCACTTGTTGGAGAAGTGGGCTTTGATGAGGTGGCCAAATTTGCGGTGCATTTTGGCTGCATGGTTTTTGGTACTTGATGGTTGAGAGGCGTCGAATGGCTCGGAGGTAATGGCTGTTTGGGGGCTATAAGTTGGTTGATTGGTGGCGGATGGTATGCTGGCATTAGGTGGTTGGAAGTTACCGGATTGTTGGTGTCTAATAATTGCGTGGAATTTTGTTAACGTTCTGGACGTTTCTAGATGATTGAATAGTATTGGGTGGTTGGATGGCATTGGTTGGTTGGAAAGTACCTGATGATTGTAAGTTACGGAATTGTTGGATGGTATTAGAATTTGGAACGCCATGTGATGTTTGGATGGTATTGGATGACTGCCTGGTATTGGGTGGGGGCTGTGAGGCATAGGGTGGCTGGATGGTATTCAAGAGTTGGCTGGTATTGGATGGTTTGTTAATTGGACGACTGGCGAT
The DNA here is from genome assembly GCF_013339745.2 of Dermacentor silvarum. Lineage (NCBI taxonomy): Eukaryota > Metazoa > Arthropoda > Arachnida > Ixodida > Ixodidae > Dermacentor > Dermacentor silvarum. The sequence continues at coordinate 39,322,815 of NC_051160.1, forward strand.
CTTCGGTGGTGTTGGCTTCTTGCACCTCAAGCATGATTTTGTATCTGGTGGATAAAACAGAAAAGGCGTGGTTATCTTTATGGCTAGTTGGAAAAGCGTATCCCGATTTATATAAAAAACCAAATTTTCATATTGCTTAAAAGTCATAATCGCTCTAATGCATTGCTCCAATCACTAGAACTCGTGATGATCAGGTACCTCATATTATATGTTTTATGAAAGAACATAGTACATATTCAAATAATAAAGTGTTATCGTAGATACAGCAGTGATCGGAAAACGTCGTTCTTTGCTAGATGGATAGTAAAATGATGGTCAAAATTACATCAATAGGTATCTAGTACTACACAGGCCATTCTCAGCCTGAGTCTCCTAGTTCATTAGCCTATGGTGCATTTCATTTCTAAAGAAAACTTAAGCATGAGCACGTTATCGTGAACGTGCCGATACATCGACCTTAATGGCTGGCCCGCCCGCTCACAGGAAGCTATATACCACATCCATCTAACACGAAATATTATGCGTAAGTGGTCACCTTTCTTCCTGTCTATTTTATGTTGGTGTAGATGTTTGTAGTCATTGCAATATGTCTTTCTCAAGAAAATCTCCAAAATGTATTTTGAGAAAATATTATCTTGGCGCGTTCTCTGACGCTCAAGTAAAACGGAACATTCCCGCAAAATTACAATGTCACTCCTCTCCGCTCCGAGCACTTTCGAAAAGCTCACAGAGGCATTACATAAGCAGGAACCACGATGCTGTTAAAATGTAACGAATTTTTCGACGAAAGGCTAGTCTGTCAAGAGAGTGACTAATGCACGCGCATAGGAAACAAAAGCACCAATGTGAGAAGTACGCCGCAACATACTCCTTGCTGACACTGTTAGTAGGTCTTAATGGGAGTGCCTGATAGGATGCCTATTTTGTGCATTTTTATGGGAATAGCGAAATTTCACTATAATGTGTACTTGTGCGGAACAACCAGATTGTATTTCGTGCCCTGCAAGTACACACTGGACTAGTTTTTTCTGATCTTTATCGAGGGACCGTACAATGATTTACTTTGCAATTCTATTACATATTTGTTTTTGCAACCAACCTGGAGTATGCTTAGAAGAATTCTTATCCTTAGTGCCGAATATCTAGAGTAAATAAGCCAAATGAAAGCTTCACTGCGGCTGCAGGTAGATCAAGAAAGCCACACATCACGCAAACGCAAAATTTGAAGTGATTCTCAACAATTGTTGGTGAAGTGGGGCTTATACGTTCTATTCAAAGGTATATGTCGGCCCGTATGGGTATATGTCAGCCCGTATTTGCCCGTATGGTTTCCAGATGACAAACAGTTAAATGCTGTGGTTTTACACGCCACAACCATGATATGACTATGGGGCACGTGGTATTGGGGGAGTTTTCTCCCCTAATACCACGTGGGTGGATTAATTTCGGCTACCTGAGCAAATGGATGCAACACTGGCGCTTTTGCATTTCGCCCACATCAAAATACGGCCGCCGCGGCCGGGATTCTATCCCGCGCCTTCCGGCTTAGGAACGCAATGCCATAGCTACTAAACCACGACGGCGGGTGGCATCCAGATGACTTCAAAGAATCTGGCTGTAAACACGATTGGCAACCTACTTCGATACATTTATTCAAATGTTTCCCTGTCTTCAATGGTTTTAGGCATCCGGAGTGCCGGCCAAAACAAGGGTTTATTTTGGGTTGGGGAATGTGGCCATCAAAACTGCAATATACATCGAGTTGCGCACAACGTCTGGCCGAAGGTACTATATGATGTGAGCCAGTTAAGCAGCAGCACTTGGTGCAGCGCTTTGTCACTCAACTCAATAAACTATACACGGTTTGCCTCTTGTACGGTCGGATTACTGGATGTCAAATTAAGCTTAATGTGTTTATTTATGCACAATGAACTTCAAGTTTTTTGCCAAATGGAGAATACGAATAAGTGCAGCAAATGATGAACACCAATTTTTGGGGGAACTGCTCCTCTTAAAAATGATGCATAAATTTACCAAATTTTGCATAGGGCGTATTGAAAGGATGTCCTGACGGACAGAAGTGTGTTCAAGGGGTCCACCATGTTCCGGACCACAAAGACGATGCAAGATCAGGACGTCTTTCATCCTAGTGTCAAGATAATAACCTCCATCATGCCACGTTCTCTTGTGCTCAGCCGCCATCGAATGATTGCTAGAAGCGTACAGAAATCAAAGGGCTTGAAAATGTGCCCAATTGCCAAATTTTCACCGAAAAAGTGTTAAAGAGATTGCCGTGAAGTTGGGGCTAAAATTGTGGGAAGGTTAGGAAAGGTCTCGATGAAAAGAATATTGAATTGATTAGAGAACTTCTTACGACAGCAATAAATTCTCGCGAATGTTCACTGATATACCGACGGTGTAACTTGGATTTACGATTACGATATTGAGCTGACATCTTAAAGCAAGGATGCAAATAAAGTTCATCCAAGGCAAGAACAAATTAGGAAGCAGGAAGCAAAATTAATGTAATGATTCTCTTGTTTTATTTTACTGCCATGGATTGATGCAACATAAATTAGTACATCAATGTTGTACCTGTGAATGCAGATTTTTACGTGGGAGCCCTGAAGCATCTAAAGGATTGTGAGAGCCGCATGTGACAAAAATTATCAATAGAACGGCGCTGGATTCTGAACGGTAATAATTGCTTTGGGCATTCTGTACTGATTGTGCGTATGTTTTTGCAACACAATTTGACCCCGTATTTGCAACAAACTCCTTACTGACAGGGTTTAGCCCACTGAAACTTCATTTTTTTGTGTGTGGCGTTGCTCTCCAAATGCTAACTGGTGCTCCGGGGCCGCTACTTAGAGATGCAATGGCAATTCAAACGTACGCAATATTGCTGCCATAGCACTTAAGAGAAGAGGTCTTCGAATGTTTCTTCCAGCTATGGAAGACGACACGAAACCAGTGCAGTGGATTTATACGCAGTATCTTGAAGGTGGCCACATTTCTCTATCTGGAAACTCCTGAAATATTTTGGCTAAACGTGCTGCACGAAGTCTTAAGGTAGACCTCGTATAACAATCTGTATTAACAATAAACTGATCAGGAAGAATCTTCCACTTGGGTTTGGTTGTTCTTAGTTTGGATGGATCATATACCGTAATGTGTTTCGAAAGGCGTCGCTTAAGTCTGCAAAACATGGGGTTATTATAGGAACGCTGTGCTGTCATCCTTTTAAAGGTCCTGAACATAGCAGGATGGTAGTTCTCCATCTCTTTATTGCCTCCCTCAAGGATACCCAGTTAAAAAGAATTTCGGGGAGCATCTCCAGAGCATCTTTGACCTAGCCGGTCAAAAATGCTCAGGAGGAACAAGTGCTAGCCAAGCACGCCCGATTAACCTTCTCGTAGCCGCAGAACCAACACCAATTCTAATAATATAAACGTGAGTGAACTTACAACTGCATCTCCAGAGGCAAACGTCCAAAGAAATGAAGCCATTCGCATTTTTTGCGCACCATCCTCGATCAAACCTTCGACAAGTGCCTCGCTCCTCATCGAAGTACCATTTGGTATTTAGATTAAAACAGAGTTTAGTGGTTGGCTTGGCACTACAGATGGGCCTTGGTTTTGTAATTCCTGAAATAAATAAATTCATAATAACATTTTTTTAGTAGAGCACCCGTTTTATCAATTCGAGGTGGTTGAATTGCCCGAAACATTTATTATAATAAGAAGACATACTAAGAGTATGGCTACTATTTCATTGCATTGTTGTTGTCACCCATTCCATTTGTATTGTGTTACTCGAAGTATCATAAACCAACTAGTCTAACTGCAAGTTATTTTCGTTCTTCATTACCAAATATTGTATACTGCTGAACCTTGTCGATGTATACATGTGTAATGATAGCCATTATGTTTAGGAGAAAAAAACTATAAACACTTCAATATCTGGTAATATTGCATGGTGCGCACCATGTCCGGTATTGTATGAATAACTCTATTTCAGATTGTTATTATAAAACATAAATTTAAATGTCAATATAACCATACTGAAGTCACCACATTAAAAAATTATAGCACCCTAAGAAGTTGAATCATAATGCAGAATACAGAAAATAATCACTACCAGAAGTGCAGGGAATTCTTCACCACCCTAAGAGCGGCAAAAGGACACTTCTAATATGAAAATTCCAACAGTATAAATAGGGGGTTAAATTTGTTTTGCTTTGTTTTCAACGGTGCCGCCTTAATTCTCTTCATTGCTATGAATGTATGGGTGAGTGTGTGAAGATGACTAAAATAAGTTAGGACTTTCTTTTTACCGCAAAGGGCACAATTATACTGAAAGTCATTACATCGCAAATGGGAAACGATTGCGGGCGTAATAAGTAAATTTCGCGGGCCAGAATCTTCAGCATGGTAATGTAAGACATATGTCAAGGTGACTTTTTCGATTGTGTTAAGTAGCCATGCCCTCGATGTCAATTAACCACCTTGAACAATAGCTGTTGTCAATACAATTATTTTCGAGGAAATCATGCCCTTCAAGGCGATCAAATTTGCGCACTGGTAGGTATCGCCAGTCGCACAAAAATCTGCTTAGCCTCTCGTGTCGTAAACCGCACCACATTGCAAGTTACACTATATCAAAACTATTATATAGTCACACAATAGAATAAGATGCCAGCTGCACGGCTACCTAGGCATGCAAATGGCCATTTGGTGGCTTCGTGGATTCAATATTGATTTGTTAAATTTGCTGTCGATTATGCAATTCATATAGCTAACCTATGTACACTCGAGAAGAAGCGATCTCAAACTGTTCCGGTCTTCAGGTATGTGACTCCCAATCCTACGTCTACAAATGTCCTAATATCTTCAGATCACATAATCTTCTGCCATCCTCGACGGCATATCACTCCCCTTGTCCGCTTGTCGTTTGTCCTATTACTCTGACTGCCAATTGTTTCCTCTCGCTTTACATGTCTTGAGAACCTCTATTTCTTAATAATATCGTCAGCTATATTATCGGAGGCCTTTTTCTATTCGTGCGTGTTCGTGTTACTTGCATATCTTTCAGCGTGATAGCGTTAAGGGCACCGTGTTGCAAGAAATACGGCGGCGGCGCTGACCTTCGTTACGCGAAAAATCATCCCAATCACAACCACGCAGGCCCTCCTCGTGGCGCATGGGCTTTACTGAACTAATTTAATTTCTAAAAGTCAGATGCGTGAGAAAAATCGTAAAGTACAAGGTAAAGGACAACATACAGACATGATAGCGTCGGATCATAATTTGAATATACGAAAAACATCAATATGTTAGATGGAATTAAACTCAAACATTAACACCTTTTCCAGCGTTTCTGCTATTCAAAAAGCAGCGCGGCCCGCTCGGTTGCTTGCGACAGCACCATCTAGATGGCGCTCGCCTCCGCGAAGTCACGGTGCGCGGAGGCGTAGATGGAGAAAAAAAGTTGCGGTTGCCGGGAAGCGTGAGAATCAGTCGAAGATATTTGAATGCTATCGCGTTCCACTCCTAAAGGCGAGTGCATAAAGAGTCCCTGAAACGGTTCGGAAAAATTTTGTAGACTCGTAGGGTCCAGCTGTAGTAAAACATTCGCGTCACAATTGAAGTGAAGCGCCTCATATTAAGATAGCTATGAACGATTACAAGTTACCCTTCACCCTAGCCATACTTTTCCTTCTCAACTCGTTGGCCGAGTGATCGGGGCTAAGCCCTGCCTTCACTAGCTCTACGTCATGGTATGACGTGGTGTCGTCTACTTCTGACTGTCTGGGAGCCGGCGCGCGAAGGCGGCGAAGGCTCTCCAACCTCTCCGCTGGCCGCCTGGCCGTTGGTCCCAGCGAGAGCGATCGAAGCAGCGTGCGTTACGAGCGTTCTTTCGCAGCGCCGAGCGTCTCCGGCATTCTGGTAACCACAGGCGAGCTGGGCGTTTCGACGCATGGGCGGAGGCATAAACTAAGGACCCTCCATACTACTGTGATGAAAGAGCTTCAGCGTAAGACGTACGTGAGCGGCCTGAACGGCATGCGCGGTCCAGCCACCTGGTGACGCAGAGCTTAACCGGCCCACAAAGGGCTAATAGTGCTGTAACCGAGTGTAAAACATTTTATATATTTAAAAAGACAATGTGTTCAAGGTTACGCTCGAGCCGAAAATTTACATCTTCAGCAATCTAGAACACACTTAGTTACTGCTATATTAGCTCTGTGTTTGGTTGAGCTTTGTGCCAACAGGTGGCTGGCACCGTGCAAGCAGTTCATGTTTGCGCCTCCGCTCATCTCGTAAAACGCCCAGCACACTTGCACTTGCATTTACCCGAATACCGAACACGCTAAACACTATTGTGGTAGTAATCCTTCAGCGTGTAAGTGACGGCCGCAAACGCATAGATGTTGGCGCCGTTCCGCTAGCGACAGTTCGATGCGCTGCAGCCACTGGGCTCGTCTGCTGCCTTGCTGAGGGGCACGATGTCGTACCTTGACATAATGCCAGTCGCTACGTTTGCAGCCCGCAGAGCAACAAAGCCGAACCATGGTGTTCGCGAAAAGGAACAACCTGACCAACACTGACAGCGCAGCTCTCGCCAACACAGAGCACGTTGTAGCACACGCGGACGACACTTGCTGTGTGCCGGAAGTGCTTTGAGTATAGTGATACACTGTCCTTACGCATTCTCTTTCTGTTAGTTTCTTTTTACAGAACCAAATTCACTAACGTTTCAACTATTACGAGCAACACTTGTTCGCCATAATTTTGGACAAATTATCGATGACGCGTCCTGTGCAGCTAGTCGGGTAGCTCGCCCTGCTGACGTCATATGGCCAAATCGCGCCACCTGGTCCTGGGCGGCTGAAAACTCAGCCGATTGGCGCGCTGCGATCGGTAGCGAGGTGCCGTTTTAAAACCTTATAACAAATTAAACGCTTTATGCGGAGCACTTATATTCGTCAATTAATAATCAGACGGACCAACCCTAACGACTCAGTACGTTTGTGCGAAATCGACAAAATTGCTTCAGGGTCCCTTTAGGCGTCGTTATATCGCTCCTTCATGTCAAACGGCATTATGATGCTGCAAGTAACCGTACCCTAGTTTAGTACTGATATAATTCAATAAATGTACATTCTGTAATTTCTGGGCGAGGAACTGTTAGTAGCGATTTAGTAGCCTTTACAGCACCATGATGATGTGCCCCGCGTTTTTTAAGTAGCCCTTCTACGAAATTACGCCGTATTAAGAGCCGGGCATACTGTAAATATTGGGAAAAACGTCCAGAAATTTTAGGTATCTCCTATTTCCCCCTGACACTCAGTGGGGCTGTAAATGCAAACAATCATAACGCGGCGCATTTATCCGCAGTTGCCTACTTAAATTCAAATAAAACAGCGAATCACTCGCGCCTTGATCTCTAATCCGCTATACTACATAACGAACAACGCTACTAGGCATATCAGTTTATGTAGCACAAAGCATATCTCAACGCGTGCTCCAAACTTTAGCTTCAATAGCGCACGGTGATAGCTGAATTGTCAAGCCTGCCTGTATGGAACTCCTTCTAAGAGAAAAAAAATTACTCCATCTCCCGCTAAAGGGAACCATGTGTGGATGCGAAGCAGTGAAGAGATGGTTAGCTTGAGCGGGAGATGGTTTCGCGGCAGCGGCATGAGCGCTCATCGCGGCGCTGCACCGGAGAACGAGGTGCGCGCGCTCCATCATTTTCATACCGCGGAACTACCGTGGCGGCCCCAGCGGAGTATGCAGCTGTCGCACCACCTGTCGAGCGCGCTGCTCCGGATTCCTAGAGGAGAGAAAGGGGGGAGCGTAGGAGAGGAGAGACAGGGGGATGGGACTTGCATGCGCTGTGGGGGTGTGGCACGCGGGCGCCTCTCCGTAGAGCATTCCTAAAGGAGGGAAAGGGAGAGAGCGTAGGAGAGGAGAGAGAGGGGAGGGGACGCGCATGCGCTTTGGGGGTGTGGGACGCGGGACAACAGACAGAGCCGCCGGCAAGAAATGCTTCGCATTTAAAAAAGGAGTCTTCACTACAGATGTTTTATACAAATAAATATATTCCAAGACACTATTGGAACAGGTGGGCGGCTTTATGAATAAACAGTGTTTTAGGTGGAAGTCAAGTTACATGTAGTTTACTGACGCCAAGTGATTGCGGAAGCCATCTTCAGTAGTTGAAGCCGAAATTCGTCTTTGAAAAAGGCAAAGTTCGCGTAGTAATCGGCATTTGCTGGAGAGCACAGATAGTCCGGTGAACATGGGCAACGGCGGTGTGTTTGTGGTTTTCGTCCTGTGTTTAGGCTTAAGGTGACGTTCCGCTTCAAGAAGTGATCTTTATCGAGCCGCCTTCTATAAGGACATGCAAAATTTGTGCTCATGAGATTTTCTGTCAAGGCTATATTCACCTCGATTTGGATAAAAAAAGTTTAGTCTCCGAAGGACTAGCTTTGATAAACTTTTTATTTTCATTTTTTTCCTAAAGTGCACTTCATATACTTCAGTATGACGTCATAAATTTGCATTTATTTTTTTTTACTTGTGCCCACGAAGTGCTGAAATTGTCAAAACGTATCTGGAAGACCATGGTGGAGTTATAGCATGTTCCTGCGTTATTCCGTCTTTTCAAATTGTTCTTTCTGGGGTTTTACGTGTCTTTTCAAATTGGCGCTCACGATAAAAGTTGCATTTCTAGTGTTTCGGAAATTGTAATTTACCTACCGCCTTTAATATATCATTACCTAATAAAACGCCGTATGTGCGCAAAACCGCCTCTGAACAACTATGGACCGGCTGTCTGTCCTTTTCATTGCACAATTTTTGCGCTCATCGTCAATAATTAACTTTTGTGTGGCCGATGCACTGTGCAAAAAGAATAATTACTCACCTTTACACACTTCCATGCATTTCACTTCCGTCAAAAAGCTGTTGCTACCACTACCGCAGGAGCCATGCTTGAGCATTTTACAAAACTTGAGCCTGCTGTCGTAATACCAAGCTTGATGGTTCTGTTCACAGCTGCCGGGAAGAGAATTTTGAAAGCAGGCCGGCGACTTCATCCCAACGCGGTCTAGAAAATTAGCGCAATGGCGTTTACTTTCAAGGTAATGGGTACAATATATTTTGGGGGGAGGTGGGTGGGCTTTTAGAAACAAAGATATTGAAGGATGCCTGGCACTGTCAGAAAGAAAGTCCTAAAAATCTTCGTTGGGAAACTTGTTATCACTGCTAGACCTCCTAGGTGGTGGTCATTTCCAAGGAGCAAGTATTAGATAACAACTTTTCAAATTATTTCCTTGAAAACAGAACGATGAGAGAAACAGAATATGGAAGGACGACTGCTTACAAAAGAGAATTATTTAGCTTACATTTATGAGTGAGACATAGGGCTTAACAATTTATGTGGCACGCGTCTGTAATGGTTGGATAAAGTATGATGGAACACGGGGGATTCCAGCTAAATTATTTAATGTTATTCAACACATGCTTGATAGGCAGAAAACTAGAAATGTTTTTCCAGATGTGCACTCTACGAGTGTTCGCGGCTACAGTGCAGCTATGCACTAATTTTTCAAACAATGAATGACAATCTATTCGCACACAATCTGCATAGAGTATTTTTGTGCCACGCGCATGACAACCTTTTTTAAAACACCCCCTACGTCAAGAAAAACTGTGCATCACATTCAATATATCCCAACTCCATTTCCTTATGCATCATCTACCTAAAGACACACTGGACAGAAGAATAAATACAGCCTATATTTCACAATATCAATCTACCCTAGAGCATCGTAAACTTTATGCAGCAGGAGAATACTAGCAGATAATCATGGTTTGGAGCTGTTGTATAATGGCTACTCTACACTGGCAAACATATAGAGGATAATTCATAAAGCCTTTCGTTCGTTACTGCTTTTTCCACTGGTTAGCTGTCTTGGATAATATACCGGGTGTCCTATGTAATTTAAGCCAAACTTTAAAATATGCAAATGGCCACGTAGTTGGACTAAACAAAGGTAATGTTGTTTGCCGTCGCTAGGAGATACTGAGATTACTTTTTGCATTCCGCCTAATTAGACAATAAATCCTAATAATTATTCAACTTCTAAATTATTATAGTTAGATGAAAAGTGTCAAGGAGAAGATTGTTAAGCGACATGAAAAAATCCCAATACAGCTTTCTGTTGCTCAATACGTGCTACATAAAAGTGTATTTCCGGGCGTCAAATATGCCGGCGAATACACGCAAAACTGCCGAGTGACTGGCCGCTTGAGGCAGTGTGCGTGTAGTTGCAAGCATCTTTCACACTCGGAAAAACACTTTTATTTATCACGTATTGAGCAACAGAAATCTGCATCGGGAGTTTCTCATGTTGCTCTACAATCTTTCTTTCTAACTATTACAGTTGAGCAGTTGAATAATAATTAGAACTAATAATCTAATTAGGTGGAATGCAAAAAATAGTCTGAGTATCTCCAAGAGACGCCAAAAAACATAACCTTGGTTCTGTCCAGCTACGTCTCATTCGTATATTTTTAATGTTTGGCTCAAGTTACGTGAAACACCCTATATATGTATAGTATGCGTAGTATTGGCTGCACTTAGTTCTTGCCACCAATTCTGGTGTAAGGGCGTTTTCTGAATACGGGCCATAATTTTTTTTTCTTTTTCTGGACTACGCATTCCGATTTTTGATTACACAGCATAAGTGCCAGCTATAGCTTTTAATGTGTTCACGTAGTGGAAATGCACTTGATTTTCATGGTTGCCTGCTACCTCTCTTAACATTTTTGCTTGAAACAACAATGCAGATAAACGATCCAGTGGTATCTGGACAAGATAACAGGCCGCTGTCGGGACAAATTTCGAGAATACTTCACTGCAGGGGCAATAATATGGCTTACAATGTTTCTGTACAGTTCGTTTCCTGAACATTTTATGGAACATTTTTAGGTCAGAAAAGAGGGATGGGAGGATGACGGTGGGCAAGACTGTTTATACTCATGGGAGCAGCACGGCGAACTGCGCTGTATGAACTTTGACATTTCAACATAGGGGTCTTCCTTTTTTTAAACGATGCTGCCTGTGACCCTGTACCCTAATTTTAATGTAGGTACTACACAGCTGCAAGAAACAGCTCTATATAGTCGCTTTTCAACTTCACGTAGAATTCCTCGAGCTCACATTTGTCTCAGCTCTATTGCAGCCAAGCTAACTACACGTATACGTAAAAAGAATCTACTTGAAAATTGCAACGTTATCGCTGTTATTGAAGCACGTAAACTCAGTTTTCGACAATCTGAGCATTTCATTTCGCAGCGGAAGCTTTGGGTCATAATCTTTACATGGGCGATAAATGGCAGCATTAGGAAGTGATTAAATTAAAAATTGGTATATATGTCGTTCAGTTTTACTTGCTTTGCAACGCGCTTAAAAAACAGCAAGTTATTCAAAGGTACCGATGTGGTGTCTGCGGTGTTCCTTGGATATACATGATCGAACTGTGGGTTGTTATTGCACTCTGGTAAGCATTTCATTCGGCACACTCAATAAAGTTATATGAATACCGTGAGTTTTACATACCGTTGCATTATGACTGCAATAAATACTCACTCATGCAAGCAGTGCTGCAGTTTTGTTCCGTCGGAAATATGTTGACGCCGCGACCACAAAAACCCATGGGGAACATTTTGCATTTGTTTTCTTGAGGATCGAAGTGCCAAGACTGATTTAAGGTCTGGCAGCTACTTAACACTGGTGGCTTTCGGCAGAATTCTGGCATTGTTCCCGGGGCAGCTGAAAAGTTCAGGCAGCTGTTAGCTTAATAAGGCGGCTGATCGACTGGGCTAATTGGTTATTCATAGTAGTAATACCGCAATACTGTTTGTTCTCGCACTGTGTATTACCTGTATGTTAGTTAAGCAGGCCATTTTTTTAGGAGTGTATGAAAGTAAATTGTTCGCTTCTTGCCTGTTGTAATATCCAAGGCCTTGTTTCCGTAAAAAGAATAAAGCCTCGGTAGAAACGAGTGCTCTGTATGCAGTCCAATAAATCCGTCGATTGTGCGTATCCTTTCCGCATAAATTTTACGAGACTGATGTGGCTTGCATTTTGTTTCCTCTTATTGCACATAATATGGTATATAAAAAAAAGAGGAGTTATATTTGAGAAGCAAAGCTTGTTTTTTTTTTTCTCCTAAATGCAGGGTATGTCAGGTGCCGCTTTCACGCGTGTTTCCAGAATTTCATTTAGCTAGGTTTGAATGAGTCTAATTGTGCACGTAGACGCTGTGGCGGTAAAGGGGCACATATTGTCAACATTTTACGTTATCGCGCAATGAGCTGTAATCCTAAAATCGCGAACGTATTATAGAAAAAAATCGGTAATAATTTCTAACGCATCTTATTCCGAGTTTAACATGTCTAATATACTAGCAGTACGATGCTTGTTCGCAAGAAAGCTGGTACACCAGAAGTATGAACGATCTGTATATATCACACCATGATCACTCTGCTCGTCTGCCGCAACTTTAGCAAAGAGCTAGCGATCTTTAAGGACGAGTAAAATGTCACTCATGACTCTGATACACAATCACCAATTTTTGTATTGTTAGATCATGTCCTCAGCGCGGTTTGCTGCTAAATTTATCAACGAACCCATTCCAATACACACGACGCTGCAAAGTACATACAATTCATCGTGCACTTCTCCATCTTTTGATGTCAATTCGTACTTCGACTCATCTATGGTACGCACCAATATGCTCGCCACCGCTCAATCTAGAGGCTGTCTTTATAGGTACCCAGTCAAGTGTTATTACTTGCCATCGGTAATCTCCATACGGTTTGGAAGGCTCTACGGAAGCCACCAGCAAGTGAATTGCAAGTAAAAAACTAAACGCGATAGCATAGCCACGGACCTGTTGCTGCTATTTTAAAGTACATCTGATTTCCTTTCCAGCCTCAAAGCACAGTATTTCTTATTTTAACAGGAAAAGATGTACTTATTTGTGGCCTATCAGGAAAACCACACTTTTATTAGAGATGTGTTTGGTCAGAATGAGCAATAAAGGGACTATGACACGATGTTGGCCTTGTTTTTAGAAAAATATACCTCTACTGCATTAGTGAAAGTGTTTTTGTGTGTTTGTGGGCTGAAAGAAAACCGTAAAACCATACTGCTCTAAAGATACTGATAATCAGGTACGTTATTTTCGGTGGCTTCGGGGTCTAATTCGTAACAGAGAGCGCAGGCGCAACGTGCAAAAATCCAAAAATTAAACAAAATTAAACAACAAACATTTCTGTTAAAATATTTTGGCACGAAACGCGACAGATCTGAAATAAAGTTGCCGTTAGGAGAGTTGTGTCTTGATATCTATTGTGAATTCACTATTTAGACAAATCAGTGCATAAATGTGTTTATAACAAAAACTGTTTTGTGAAATTCTTTGCCTGAATTATTTCAGGTAATGGGTAATTCTGTTATGATATTGCGTGTGTGATCAGGTTCACAGGTAACTCTCGCAATACCAATGAGTATTCCTTAAATGCTGAACCACCTCTGGCGAAATATTAGCTCGGTGACAAAAACGTTGGTCTGTAGTGGCGTTTCTCGTTTGCTAGAGCAGGTAATTGAAGGGTTTTCATAACTCTCTGCAGCAATGAAGCTCTTGATAAAATTCTTTAATCCTGTATTTCAATGTCGGCAAGTTTCGTTGTGTTTATATATCAGACGTATTGTCCAATCTATCCGTTAGGCATTGGATGTGCCAAGTACTACACTAAAATACTGAGAACGAAGATACACATTTTAGATAGATTGCTGATGGAAAACAATTCTCACAAAAAATCGCAACAAGGTGATGAATATGTTTGGAGGATGTAGGATGATCACGTACCTTGAACGCGCATTACAGTGAAGAGAACAAGCACGCCGCACAGCTGCTCCATCATAACGAGTCTCATCCACCTATGAGGCAAACAAATTAAACCTTGGATTCAGCGCTTTGCACATCCGCTGTTGTATTTCCGCATGTATTTCGAATGGGGACCTTAGAGAATTTATTTCTTAGAAAAGATGCTTTCACTGGCTAGCAAAAGAATCCGGGGATGACGATGCTTGATGAACAATAGATATTCCGTGCAGCTTTAAAAGACGACATGTTCGGTAAAAACTAGGACGCACTTGTTTTCTAAACGAAAGTCCTGAAGATTATCATTGTCTGAATATCATTCGTGTCATAAAATAGCACTTCAAACAATTCTTCAATATGCCAAAATAGCATCAAGGAGCTTGAGGCGCTGACGGAGATATTATACAATGAGTGACTGGATGTAAACTGGGTATTTGGGTTAGTGATTATGAGCATGTCAGGTTTTTGGTAGTAACAAGAGTGCTTTATGGATACTTGGACCTTATCTGCTCTCGACGCTAATGAATTTATGTCAGAAACGAGAAGCAGGCATATTTTAATGACAGTTAGTCTAACAAGAAGCATAACTACGAGTACAACTGCGCATGTTTCTTCCAGTCGATGATGGGACGTCGGGCATAATAGAGTTGTTGATGTCTATCCTCCTCAAGTAGTGCAGTGTTAAGCGTGGCGTCGGTGGCGCATTTGAACAAAGAAGCGCGATTCATTGATAGTGAAAGCTAAGCTCCTTCGTTCACATGCTTGTTTTTCATGCCTTTTCGGCCATTTGTGAGCAACTGAAGGCGTACACATGTTGCCCAATTATCACGTCTTATGTTGAGATGCGCGTGTTCTATGCAATTTTTTTATAGCTTTGTTTTTAACTCTCACTCTTTTGGGTGCTGGTTTCAGAATCTCCTGGGCGTACTCGTGCATTCTACTGCTGCAGGGAACATTTCCAATAAACATTCACAGTTGTTAGTAGCGCTTTACCCGTCTTTCTCGCATTCCTTTGTACCGTCTAACGAGCTTCATCGTCGTCAAATGTGCATCACCAACTGGCCCGAAGATCTACTCCTGTAAAATTCTATTCTTGTGAAGTGACATCTGAAATTACTTTTCAATGAAGCAGGCGAGTGAGTTTGTAGTTATCGTGAAGATATTGTGCGTGAAAATTTTGTTTTGGCACTTTGAAGGCGGTTAAGTGTTGGTCCTCAGTGTAACCATTATATTTTCTTTTTAAGAAATGCGTGCAAGTTAAAATTTTGCACAGTTTAGGATTAGACGAATGGAAGATGGAGGATTCCTATTTAGTTTGTTCGTTCTTAAAGCATAGTTATGACGTACTTGTTGCACCACAACTGCGGGAGCATCGCCACATCTTCAGGATTTTGTTTAACTGTTTCCGAGGAGTAAAATGCACTCGTATTGAATAATTTTGGATTATTTTTTGGCTCATTATATATTTTGGGCGCACTACGCGCAGTCTAGAAGAGATATTTCGGTTAAGCAATAAGATCTTCCCTCCACCACTATATTCAGGTGGTCGTAGAGATATGCTTCAAACAACCGAATAAATATTTGTACGATAAAAAAACTTGCACAATGAAAGCTGCTCAAGCTAACGAAACTTGCATGGTACGTAGGGACGTGCGTACATGGTATATTTGTCTCCACAATATGTACTTACGTTGGCACTTTTCCTTGCATTTACTCAGCGTTGTGAAATAGGTGCTTCCACCAACGCAAACATCTGTAAGCAGCAATCCACAGTACTTGGTTGTAGTGTTGAAATATGAAGCTTCTGTTTGCATTCCACAGGTGCCAACATCCGGCCGCTGCTTGCAGCTTGTCGGTGCCTCGAATTGTATAGCTGCAAAAATATCATGGTGCGTTATATTCTATTGAACTTCAAACCGGAGCTGCTGAATACAATGCGGTATTCCATTAGAAGATCCGTGTGCTTTAGAGATACCTATAAGGCGACGCTGTGTGTTTTTTTAATTTATTTATGTAGGAATTTGTTTTTATTCTTTGGAAAAGAAGTGCCCCTATTCGCATTGCATTTGTGGAAGGAATACAGGATTTATCTGAGACCCTTTCCTGGTGCTTCCATTCAGGGTATATATAAGCTATTTACAGATATGTTCGGCGAGGAAGCGACGAACACCATACACCGCGGAAGAGGCAATGGATACTTTACCATACAGTGCATGAGCCTCTAGATAAAGCTGTCTACTGCCACTGTGTAGGACTAGACTTATATTCTACGGGGATCATTGCGCATGCTTTACAGCGAAGTTCTCTACCTCTCGTTATTCGGTACATTTCGTGGCGTAAACACAAAACACTACGATCACAATCGAAGGCAAACGACATACCTTTCTGTTCAATCAGGCATACACCATATAGATATATATATATACTTGTAGGTTGTGAGGACGCACGTACGAAATAAAGTATACTTTATATCTTACGTATTGGCCGGGGTGCGGCCTTCGTCAGGGCCGGACCATATATACTCTAAGGAATAAAGGAGACACAGACACAGCACCCGTTGACTGGGCCGGCTGTTCTATATTCTGCCTCGACGTATTCTCCTAGCGGCCGCTTTCCGAGCATCCGAGGCCAAGTTCACTTCAACTTCGCAATATATATATATATATATATATATATATATATATATATATATATATATATATACTTAGTGACGTCACCACGCTTTTATAAATTAAAGGGAGACCCGTCTAGCAGCTCATTCAGGTTGTTCTAAGGCTGCCGTGGCTAGACTACGGTACTTAAAGCCACCAGAAGAACAGCATGAATAACATGCTCAACCATGTGTGGTGTTTGATTCAGCTTTGCTGGACATTCACGTTCGCAGGGCGGGATGGCGGTCAATTTTTATTCTTTACTGATCACTTGGTTTGTTCAAAAAGTTATCTCACTACTTTTGTTATCTAAGCAAGCGCCCTCGATGCCTGCAGTGGACATCACAGAACTATGTTTACAGACACTAAAATTTATCGCTTTAAATAAATTCGATATACATTAGGTTATTTCTTATTGCGAATTTGGTATCCTAAACATTTATGTCAACGTATAGTTGCATTAGAGCTTAGTCCTGTCGTAAAACTATTCTTGCTCACTAGTTCCCCGAGTGAGCCTTTTGTGAGTGCTAGATAAATCAATTCGAGATACAGAATGATTTCTTATTGTGAATTTGGCATCCTAAATATTTCCTGAACAAGCTAAAAGGGTTTTACATTCCTACATTGATCGACAAACGACATTTCTTGGTCTACGCTTTTAAAAAAGACATTTGTTTCCTTTTGTGTAGATAACCGGTTTTGTTGCCCGTGTGAAAGAACGCCACCCTAGAAACTGGTGGCATCAATAATCTTAGTTCCTTTATGATCATCATAAAAGAACCTACAATGAAATTTATTAACCTGCAGCTACGTTATGCGCATGAAGCAGTTTGGAATTGATCTTCAGCCAGAAATAGAAGTCGAATGCAAGGACGAAGCCAAAATAACGACGCACTGCAATAAAAGACGAACTGTGTGGCAAGTGTCCTTAGTGATTTTTAGTGTGAAATTATCGTATGAAGAGATTAGGATACATGCAAGCGATCGCCCTTATTAGGTAAATGAATTCAGTGAACACGGCCCTCATGTACTATAATGAAGTGGAGCTCACGAAATGCAAGGTGAGCTTGATTGGTCTCGAATAACCTCAAGCATCAGTAAAATAAAATAAATAAAAAACTTTATTAAGTACGCGAAAAGCACCATTTTTGATCTGAAGCATGCATTCATTTCATGGTCTCTTTTAAATGTTTGTATCTCTTATTTTTGATTAGGAACCTATTTTACTCATGACATACACCATGAGTAGCACTAAAGGAACCACAAAGCAGGTACCGCGTTCTTGAAGTATAAACTAAAAAGAAACATAGTACGAGCTGTATTATTAAATACGCATTTGCAATACCAAAAATTTTATTCTTACAGCCTGATGAGGCTTAATAAACCGGAAAAGAAAAAAAAAACACTTTTGTCATTACATTGAGCGTCCAGCGCTAGCTTGCCGTTATGTCCTGGATTTTTACGGTGACTGCGTAAATCTACTTATCATTAAAAAAAATGAGTTGCATTACACGCACTGACGTTCCGATGCTAGCTTTCTGGCGAAAAGTGCAAAATATAACATTCGAACTGTATTATGTCCTTTATATTTTGTAACGCGAAGTTATCTAAAGTTTGAAAGCATGGTTTATCACTTCAAACTTATTTAATGTTTCATTTACAGTAGGCCTTTAGTGCTGAGCGACAATAAGATCGTATGGAAAGTACCGGCAT
The DNA here is from genome assembly GCF_013339745.2 of Dermacentor silvarum. Taxonomy (NCBI): domain Eukaryota; kingdom Metazoa; phylum Arthropoda; class Arachnida; order Ixodida; family Ixodidae; genus Dermacentor; species Dermacentor silvarum. The sequence goes on from NC_051160.1 coordinate 39,341,145, forward strand.
CATTGTGACGATGTCTACGTGTATTGAAACAAAAGCAGGCAGAAAAAACAGATGTGCAATAGTCGTGAGATATTTAACATAGATGTCTCGCCGCACAATGACTAAAGTGATATCCTTTCAACTCTACAAGAGTTTTCAAAATTAGGACACGTTCGCAAAAATTGAACTTGCATACCTATTGAATGGTACCCATTAGAGCGGTGAAAATAAGAAAAATCTGGAACTCTTGCTTGTAACTTTTTTATTGTCTTGGGTACTTGTTTCTGCTTATCTACTTGTTGTCTTGTGTTTGCTTGGTTTCCTACTATTTCCTAGCCTATGTTACTTAGTCCAAATGTTACCTGAGTTTGAATTGCTGGTACCTTATTCAGCTTGGGTTACTCGTACGTTCCATTCAAAGTCACTGCTCGTGAGTGAGAGATGAAAAATTTCAGACATGTCAAGAAGGGTTAAGGGAAACTACATGATTTATATTGTTTATATTTAAAAAAGACATTAGGCTTTACTTGGAGGCGTGAATATAAGAAAAAATCATGACACATACACAATAAATTGTTTATTATAAATCTTCTGGGCTCTGTTATGCAAAATAAAGCTGAATGGAAATGTAAGAAGAATGTATTCAGCATGTTTGTTATGCCTTAAGTTAACTGTAATCTATCTTCATTTAAATGACATCATTTTTCTTTAGCCACCTACATCAACAACAACGGGTTCTCATTGCTCACATGATTATCTAATCTCTGGTGTAAATCGCACATTGCCTCAATTATGTACTAGGTTGCACATTTGGCACAGTCTAAAGTTTATTTAAAATTAGTGTGTTCTTAATAGTGCTGAATCTGAATGCCTATAGTAACAAATATATTTGGGACAACAAGCCCTTGTTACTTGAAAATATATTGAAACAAAGGAGAGAATTAAAAACGAAAAAAAAACAGGATAAAGATCATGCGGAAATTACGGTGCGTCGACAATAAAATAAGACTTTATAGACGAGTTCTAAATGTATGCAAGTTCTCATTTACACACTAATGTCTCTTGAGAATGCGGCGATTTGTGCTTGTAGCGATACGTAACCTAAACAAAGATGGGTCTGTCTAAGCTACTGGAGACCAGGGCTTCGACAACAATGACAAAGCAAGTGTTGTTATAATATCAAGGTTCATGTTAGAGTTTTATTTAGTTTTTTGTTCTCGAAGGCTTGGCCCCTGAATCAATCTTCAGGAAGCTCGCATGAGGATTGTGGCCTGGCGAGACCAATGTAAACCTCCTGGTCGGCCCGAGCCTAACTACTGCGAACTTGTTCAATTTCTGCAACAGCCGCGAGCCAAGGAACAGCGATAAACAGAGCTCAAGGTCTGAGCTTTGATTTTGTCTATAGGTTTGGCCCCGCCTATAACTGGGCATTACCGTTCTGCTGGCTTCCTTCGCTCGGCTTCCTTTCGCCGTTCAGAAATCTTTCCTTTGTGTCTCGGTTTCTTCGCCCCTTTCACTCAGCCATTGTCAAAAGCGGACAACCTTAATGGTGACGATGATAAGCCTTCAAGATATGACAGGTATCCAGAGTGAAGGCTTGGCCGCGAATCCTCGGGTTAAGACATACTGATATTTGTAGGAACGAATCGATAACTCCAAATGATGAAGAACCCTGGTAGATATTATTAATTATGAAAAAAGTCGAACTAGATGAATAGATGCTTACATCTATAAGAAACAAAGTAAGAGTGTCCGCACCTCTTCCCTTTGTTGCCGCTTGCACAGTTTGTCATCATCGTACGCTTTTCCATCAGCCACCCCAAATAGCTTGTTTAAATCTTTCACTCATTTTGTTTTCTAGTAAAGCTGCTGCATAGTAATTTGATATAGTATGCTTAACTTTAGAGAGGTTCATAATCCAAGTAACAATACATCGGTTTCTGACATAACTAAAATGATGACACTGTGGCCTCAACTGCACAGGGGAACAGAGAGAGAGAGAGAGAGAAAGCTCTTTATTTGCACTCGTCAGAGAATATGGGTGATCGGGGTGAGACGCGGGGAAAGGAAAACACAAACTCGCGCACATTTCTGATTTCTGACCATTTCATATAAACTCCAACAAAGAGAGGAGCGCCTTTTTTGAATGTGTGCGATACCTGGTGAGGCTGAGTCACGTAGACACATAATACAAGCCCTAAAGCCGCCCTCTTGTCTTGTAGTTCTGTTTTGTTCAGTTCTATATATCTTTGGCCGGGTGGCTACCTGCAGATGTGGTTGTTCAAAACATTTGTGGTGAGGTTTACTTTTTGCCATCATCTGCCATACTGATAATAGAAAGAGAAAGAACGAGAACGGCTGCTTTCTCGTTCAGAGGAAATGTAAGCACGTGAACAAGAGAAAATTCGAATGCTGGATTATGATTTTCTTTATTGGGTGATTTTATGTGAGTGACATTTCCCAGAAATGTAGCGTAAAGGCGCTGCCAATTTAGAGCCTGTGCTTTCCTGTGTTTGTTCTTTGAGGCAAATCATTCGTCATCGGCCTTGGGTAATTTGACGAATGCGTGTGGTGTTCATTATCTGAGGAAGGAAGAGAAAATAGCAAGTGTAAGCTTAATGTGCAGCAAGCGATAGTACATCTGTCAAAAAATAATTTTACGATTACTGCCAACAATTTGCACAGCCCTCCTCGACGGCTCGTACCACTGATGTTACACTATCGCAGCCGGGAATAAAAGCTCTTCAAAGAAAACGTAGTGCTCTCAATTAAGCTGGTATCACATTAGAAAGAGCCTTTCGACTGTGAGAAATTGTTGAGATTTAGTGCACGTCGTGCGCCCAATACAGGTACTCTGTTTGTAGGAGAAATGTAGAGCCGATTTTCGGTGCATAATTTTTGTAATTTAGGTCTTGCTGGATTGAGCACGGAAAAGATGCCAGTCAGTTTTGATTTATTTATTTGTGGCACTCCAAACAAAGCAGCAAATACTAAATTCCTCTAGAACAATGACAAAATTCGCACTGAGTTTCTATAGAGCTCCTTCTAAACAGACTCATAGTATTTCGAAAGTGTGAACTTTCTACTCCTGTGGGATGCGCTGAGAACTTGCATTATCATAAATTTTATTGCTTCTTCCAGAATACTCCTACAGCCTAACAAGTTTATTTTTCTCCAGCGCGTTTCACGTAAGGCACTTTTAATTGTATCCAATAGTGAATTCGATACGCCCCACAATTCTAAAGGATGTGTAATTTACAGTGCCGAAATGCAATCATAAGGCGATTTGTTATTTCCGATAACATGCCTAATTACCCACATTCGTCTATTTTGCCTATTTACCCTGTCGGCATATCAACCACCTCCGTGAGATTCAAACCTCAGAAGCGGGAGTGGTAATGGCGTCGACCACCGTCTAGTCGTAACAACACCGTCGCCGTAGAAGTATGTACCTACGGGCGTTATGACACGCCAGTCTCAGAAAACCAGGTGTGTGCAAAGAGACCATCACGTTCCAAATCGTATTCTTTATTTAAGAAGTACTGTCCAGGCTATCATACAACACTGTGACTAAATGGCAGCGCTATATATATAAATTAGCTACAACAAAGTTGTCAGCGATTGCGCCATCAGATAAGGCTATTTCAATATTCGGACTGTGAACTCACCAATGAAGAAAAGTTGGAAGGCGATTCCACCTCTAGTTTAAAACCGATCAAAATCAGTGTTCAGAGAGTGTGTTATAAACCATGCAGCACGTTTCATTTTGTCAAACTATTCGCATTGTGCTAATGATAGATATACTGACATGTACTTGTTTATCTTTTTCCGCTGACCACTTGTAACCAGCTAACAAATGTCAAACGTAATCGCTCGGTGCAGGACGCGGCTGCAAGTATCGGAAGTTTCTCGAATGTTAACCATAGTTCTATTCGTTCTCTGTTGTCACCGAACCTTGCGTAATCTGACTGTATATGCGCTACGTGAAATATTTTGTTTTGGAAGGCACGTGGGCACCAGCAATTACGCTCTAACCTCCGACGAGTCAAGTATCAAAGCCAACGCACTTGGCCCGCTGATCAGATTTAGGCGACCGCTGGCTGCAGTGTGCTCCCCGCTATTATTACGCTTTCAATGCAGCCTGTTTTTTTTTTTTTTTTTTTTTTTTTTTTGGGGGGGGGGGCACAGGTTGGCACAATAAATGTTACTTTTGTGATTCACAGTTCTTGGTACTGCGTTCTACACTGCCACTACAACATGACAATATGAAACGAAGCCTTAACCTACCTGATTTTTTGTCATGCTAAATGTCCTCGCGTCTTTGAATTGTTCAGATTGTTTTTTCATTTAACCACCTTTTGAAAGAAGTATTTCTGCCTCTCCGTCCTCTACCTCGTTCCGCGCTGACCACAGTCTGAACGCTGGGGTGCCAAGTGCCCTAAGAGCCTCTATATGCAGTGCCTCCTTCGTGCCTAGGACAAGCGTAGACTGGAATCGCCTTCCCGCCAGTGACGCGGATCACGGACGCAAACAACATCGAGACTCATGTACAGAACATTTCTTGGTATTCTTACTCCATGTGATTTTGGATTTTACCATCCTCCCTTTCTCTAACGCATTTGAGCGTTGAAAGTATGCAAAATAAGCAGAAAAATAAATATTACATAGTTTTGAATATCCTGCATAAAAATCGAAACAATCCTACAATGTATTAGAAGTCAGAGAGCGTCAATTTGGGTCATTTAATTAGATATCATCCAATCTATTCTACAACAAAAAAAGCGGGTGGTGAGGCTATACCGGATTTGCACTCAGTGGTTTTAACGTTTTCAGAGTGCTTTAAAGATCCTCTGGCTCGTAGTTCTAGTCAAGGCTTTCACACAACATATTTGGGGCAATTATATTCAGAAACATGAGTATTCTGTCTATACACGCATGAATAACGTTGACTTACAACTGCATCGTGCCATGCATTCAGGATACGTCCGGAAGCTGTTATCGCCTTTGCCGCAGAGATTGTTAGAATATGAAATGCACGTGTTGGCACCAAAAAGAAACAGCCATTTCTTGTAACTTTTCGAGCACTTTCCTGGTATCGGCATCTGGCTGCATACTGGTTTTGGCGCTCTGTGGACTGGAGAGAATCAAAAAGTTTGGCACATAATTAAAAACTGCAAAAAAGAAATATGCAGTGTGTCCCGACTATCACGCAGCACTATTTAAAAAAAATTGTCGCAGTTTCATCCGAAAGGCGAAGCAGCAATTGCGATAGCAAATTACTAGAGAGCTATACGGAGTAAGGTTAGTAGTTTTATCAGCTGTATAAACTTAGACATGCAGCAGCACCAGCAACGCGCAGAACTGTTGTCCGACGCGTCGGCG
>NC_051160.1:39346605-39378821 GCF_013339745.2 Dermacentor silvarum
AACAGACAGACAGACAGAAGACAGACAGACAGCCAGACAGACAGACAGACAGACAGACAGGACAGACCAGACAGACCAGACAGACAGACAGAGACAGACAGAGACAGACAGACAGACAGACAGACAGACAGACAGACAGACAGACAGACAGGACAGACAGACAGACAGACAGACAGACAGACAGACAGACAGACAGACAGGACAGACAGACAGAGACAGAGAAGACAGGGACAGACAGACACAGACAGACAGACAGACAGACAGACAGACAGACGACAGGACACAGACAGACAGACAGACAGACAGACAGACAGACAGACAGACAGACAGACAGACAGACAGACAGACAGACAGACAGACAGGACAGACAGACAGACAGACAGACAGACAGAAGACAGACAGACAGACAGACAGACAGACAGACAGACAGCAGGACAGACAGACAGACAGACAGACAGGACAGACAGACAGACAGACAGACAGACAGACAGACAGACAGACAGACAGACAGACAGACAGACAGACAGACAGACAGACAGAAGACAGACAGACAGACAGACCGGACAGACAGACAGACAGACAGACAGACAGACAGACACGACAGACAGACAGACAGACAAGACAGACAGACATGACAGACAGACAACAGACAGACGACAGACAGACAGACAGACAAGACAGACAGACAGACAGACAGGACGACAGACCAGACAGACAGACAGACGTCCGTCCGTCCGTCCGTCCGTCCGTCCGTCCGTCCGTCCGTCCGTCTGTCCGTCTGTCTGTCTGTCTGTCTGTCTGTCTGTCTGTCTGTCTGTCTGTCTGTCTGTCTGTCTGTCTGTCTGTCTGTCTGTCTGTCTGTCTGTCTGTCTGTCTGTGTACCTATTTTCCGCCCGCTTGGGTACGTTGGTAGTCAATGGCCATAATGGTTGCGATTGCTGTGCTGGGGAAAGAGGGTTCAAAAACGAACCGTCTGAAGAACTTGAATTACTGGAGGTGTGCCACTGGTCACGTGCCCGCTGTTTCAATGAACGTATTTCGCTCACACATGAGTTACAGGGTATGGGCCATTGGGTATGTGCCACTCCTCAAAGACCTTCTTTGACGCCAAGTTCGGTCACTGGGTATGGGTCACTACATATAGGCCCATACCCAGCATTACCATCCCGGAGGATCTTCATTGATCCTCCGGGAAGCCAAATTGGGCAGCTGCGTATGTGAAACTCAGAGGGAAAAAATACGGCAGAACTCATCTCAGGGTGGTTGTCGATGGTAATGCGATTAACAAATAAACATTGTAGTGACACACCGCATTTCCAAAGGCATGTTTATTTAACATCTGTAGTGGTGATTCTGAGACTGCTTTTCCGAGTTGCCGACGGGGAGCGCTTCCTGTCCTTGATATATACTCTGTACGAATAAGTATCGCCAGTCGCTCTACGACTGCATTACTTGCTGGGCTCCAGCACTGCTCCCATCAATTCATCCTGGGCATTGACTTTCTTTCTGTCCACTGTACCCTTATTGATTGTGGAATCGGCTTGCTACAGCTTGATCAAACTCGCTAGTACGACGCTCCGACCACACGTCACGCGTGAGCCGCCCGTGTGGTCGGAGCGGTCGGAGGACATGGCATCGGTGCTGTCTTCGCCCAGAGGCAACAAGGACGAGACCATGTCATTGCCTATTCCAGTCGGCTCCTCTTCAAAGCGCAAGTTTTCCATCACTGAACGGGAATGCCTCGCTCCAATTTGGACTTTCGCAAAATTTCGACCATACTTGTGAGTCATCACAGACCAGCATGCGCTATGCTGGTTGTCCTCCCTTAAATACCCTTGCGGATATCGCTAAAGTCAGAAATGGCGAGGACGCACGCGTCGGAATCATGGGCAGCGGAGTCGGGAGGATCCATTGGATGACGGGAGAGGCAGTCGGCATCCTGGTGCATTCGGCCGCACTTGTAAATGACATCAAAAGTAGATCTTTTGATGTCATTGAACTACCCTTGTTACACGTGGGACCCAAAGAGACAAAAACATTGCGCCGGAGCGATGAACGCTATTGCCCAAACGCTAGTCTATGACGATGCGTCTACAAACGTCAGTGATAAGACATATTAGTCTACCAACGAAAAGCTGTGGCTCATTCTCTCTTGACATAGCCATTTTCCTAGCGACGTCGCCAGTTGCCCCTTGGACTCTGTATGGGTAAGACCCGTGTTACTTGCTCCGAAAAGGAAGAGCGTGCCTTCAAGTAGCACCGGCGCGATCAACAGCGAGAATGAATGCGAAAGCGACGAGAAGCCGAGCGCGCAGTGGCCCAATGTGCTGCGGCCGACAGTCCAAGGTGGTGCGAATCTAGTCGCACAATCTCGCTTTCACTCTCACATACAGCATACGGCGCGCGGCGACGCAGCGAAGATATGTGTTCGGTCTTTTCAACCATTTATTATAAGCAGCAAATACAAAAATTTATTATAATTAAAGAAAACAAACAGCTTCGCTGGTCTTCCATCTTCACAAAGCGGATGGGCTCTGAGTTTTTGCTATAATCATTGATATTAGTGCTTACTACACGGTGCTATAAAGCACACTTGCAACAAGAACTTTCGATATGGCATGGTCAGGGTCAATTGAAAGCCAAATAGTTGATGAAAATAAAGCTATCTAATAATTCTCAAGTTGAACGAAAGGACGCCCTAGTATGCCAAGATCACTTTTCAAGCGATGCCTTCGTTTAGAAATTCCTCATGCTCTCCAATGCCTTTGTTGTTGACGTGCAACAAGCAAGACAAGGAATAAAGTGTATGGTGAGAGCTGCAGCGGACGGTTCAACCATTCGCAAGACGTTATTCTGCTGCACTCTAAGTTAGGTGTAGACCAGGTGCATTTCATTCCATGTTCGTTTTGTTGATAAAACAGAGCTCTTCAGAGGATCTAGTGCAGCATAACCTTAAAAATGTTCCTTCATTCACTGCAGTTGTATTCATGTTGTCAAGAGGATTCGAGACCTTCCTTGTGCCTTAGCTCGGTGATATGAAAAAAAAGTCGAAATAGCCATAGATTCCAGTCAAATTATAATATATATATATATATATATATATATATATATGTTGTGTCTTTCAGGTATAAAGCGGCGCGGAAGAATGAAATGCTCATACAACGTAAGGAATGGCAACTGCGTCGGCTATAAACCGATGTGGCATTTCAACCAAAGTTTAGGAACATGTTCAAAATATATGCATGGAGAGTGTTCCGGAAACATTGGAGTTTTTAGCACCTGTAGGCTTTGTATGGAGACATGCAAAAGTAAGTATTAGTTTGCCGTTCACTGACTAGTGATCACCCTCCCAGGTACGTAAATTCCTTAGATATGGGTTAAATAAGGTTGATTTGCGAAGCACCTACAGAAATGGGCAACCAGTGATGAATGTTCGGGTGTCAACAAGAAAGATTTATTAGCAAATGAAGGAAATAGTTTTAAGTAGAGGTGCGATTGCACACCGGCGAAGGCACCGCTCACCTTGAGGCACACAATCCGCGCTTGCATGACGTCGGCACGTGGTGTCTCGCATCGAATTTCTAGCGCGTCGCATCCATCTAAAGGGCGGTAATGATCTAGAAAGGCGAAGCGCATTATGGCGCCTGGAGTGCGTAGATTGAGATGTGTAAGTCGGCTCACGTGGCGTATGTAAAGGCTGGTGTATATTGCATCAAGGGGGAGAGGAAAAGTTAGATGGCTGCTGACGTGTCATCTCTTCCCCTCACCAGGGAAACGCCCCCGGCGGAGGATTCGAGCTTGTTACGTACGAAGGGCGATTCGCCACATATAAACGCTCTCACATAGTATTGACGTGACACGCTACGAAATGTGATACGCTACGGTCGCATTAATTTCAACAATGCTATGTATTCCGCTTTTTATGCTACTTGATAGGGGCAAACTGGAACGTCGGAGCGCATGCGCTGCTCTTTGCACGTCTATGGCTGTAGGCGGGGTAGGTACATGTGGACGTGTCGGGCCTAAGAAAAATGTGATGCGAAAGAAATAGTCGAGAGCGATAGAGCTTATTCGTTGGTAACGATGTTACTCATGGCGCATTCACGGAATCACTGCCCTCAACCTTGGCAGCTTTCAGGTCTTTATCCCGCTCCACAGGATGAATGTCCCATATTCATTTATACGCTTGGCCCATTAAATAGTGCAGTCAACACACACACATATATATATATATATATATATATATATATATATATATATATATATATAGTGAGACGTCGACCGCTGAGATGCCTTTGCTTCCGAGCAGCCGCCCGAGACAGAGACGAAGCACCACACGAGACAAGAGATGATGATCACTAACTCGACCCCCCCCCCCTTCAGGAAAGCGGTCAGCAAGACCGCAAGCTAGAAAGGGTAGGTACGGCCAATGTAGGGTTTCAGGCGAGATACGTCAACAATTTCCTTAGTGCGGCGGCGGTGGTCAGTAGCTGAGCTGACAGGAGTGACGCGGTAGTTAATGGCCCAAGTTCTTTGCAAAACGGTGTAGGGGCCGACATATCTGTGCACAAATTTTTCACAGAGCCCCGGTGCGCGAACAAGTGTCCACAAAAGAATTTCGGCACCTGAGCGGAACGAAGCAATGCGACGCGTCGCATCATTGCGAATTTTTCTTTTGTCCTGAATGGTAGCGGTGTTGCGCGGGCAATTTCACGGCAGCGGGCGATGCGAGCAGCAAATTCTTCAGGAAGAGATGCGGATGGAGCTGCAGGTGCTTGAAGGAGGGTAGTGTCCAAGAGTATTATACGCAAACGTCACGAAAGATAGAATGGTGTCCCAGTTTGTGTGACTGGGTGGAACAAGCATAGACATCATGTCGGACAAAGTTCGACAAAAACGCTCTGTAAGACCATTTCTTTGCGGATGGTACGCTGATGTGGTCTTATGGGTGGTGTGAGAGGCCTGGAAGAATTCGCGAAGGAAATGCGATAGGAACGTCTTGCCACGGTCACTCAGGAGAACAGGAGGTGCGCCGTGGAGCAAAAAGATACCATGCACGAAAGACTCGGTGACTACGGAGGCAGTAGCAGAGCGAAAAGCAGCTATATCAGTGTAGCGCGTTAGATGATCCACCGCGGTAACGATCCAGCGGTGACCAGCAGGGCGTGAGTGCGAGGGGTCCGTAGAAGTCTGCCCACAATTTCGAAGGGGGTGGACGGGCATGGTAGAGGCTGCAGAGGACCGGCTGGAAGGGATGTCTAGTGTTTTCTGTGTTGGCATGACACGCAGGATACCAACGCATTTGGAGAGAGAGGTGGGAAGGCCCGGCCAGAAACAACGTATTTTGATGCGGTCGTAGGTCTTGTGAAAGCACAAGTGATGAGCCATCGCATCGTCGTGAAATGCTTCTAATACTTGGAGCCGAAGTGAGCGAGGTATGACTGGTACACATCGGTGAACGGAAGGATGGTAGAATAATCCAAATAACGCTCCACCTTGCAGCTTAAAACGTGAAAGTTCTCGTCTTAAGCGACTGTTGGGGGTTTGTGCCAAGCCAGTAAGTCGGTCGGTCAGCGTACGGCAGGATGGTTCAGTACATTGGAGTGAGACGAGGTCAGTACACGGAAGAAAGTCAACTGTGGCAACCAACTGTCCCGGGCTACCTGGTGTGTGCTGAGACATGTGGCTGGATGGTGACGTGCAGACCGTAGGTGAGGCATGGGCTTTTGGAGATAGCGGGCAGCGCGACAAAGCGTCGGCATCTTGATGTTGTTTGCAGGACCTATACGTGACAGTGAAGTCATATTCCTGCAAACGCAGTACTCAACGGCCGAGGCGTCCAGACAAGTTTTTCAAGGACGACCACCAACAGACCAACAGAGAGCATGGTGGCAGGTCACAAATATGAAAATGGCGGCGGTAGAGATAGGGTGGAAATTTTTGTATTGACCACACGATGACGAGGCATTCCTGTTGGGTGATTGTGTAGTAGCGCTAAGCAGGAGAAAGAGCACGACTTTTATAAGCCACGACTTGCTCTTCAGACTTGTGATTTCGCTGCAGCAGGACAGCGCCAATTCCATGCCCACTGGCATCGTGTGTAGAATTTTTCGCGACTTCGGAGCGTCCAGAGGATAGGCCAAATATCTGGCGAAATTGCTGGGTGAATGATGGCCATTCCGAAAAGTAACTTTCGTGGTTAAAGAACCCCGTCTTGACGACTTCGGTGAGGTAAAAAGCGACATACCGCAGTTTGTGCGAGTCGTCCCAATGGTTGACTTCGCTTTTTGTGTTGTATAGTGCTCGAGCCAATCTTCGGCGTCGTCGCTGCGGAGGCCGGCAAAGACGGGAGGGTCTCCGTGTTTGGTGTTCACGGTCTTTGTATAGCCCAGCTGGCTGAGCAGAGGTGGTAGTAGCAGTGTTGGATGGGTTGGCTTCTGCCATCACCGTGTTAGGCGAGAGAAAACGACCACCGCGGACCGGACCGGAGCTCCAGGGGAATCGGGATAGTAAGAGGACGTGGGAATCGAAGCACACTCCACCACTTGTGAGACGTTGACCGATGCGATGCCTTTATTACCGAGCAGCCGCCCGAGACAGAGACAAGAGACCGCACAAGACAAAAGGTGATGATGAGTCGTATGTACAAATGACGATGACGGTATTCCCAAATAGCGCTCACAATATATATATATATATATATATATATAGTGTGTGTGTGTGTGTGTGTGTGTGTGTGTGTGTGTGTGCGTGCGTGTGTGCGTGTGTGTAAATAAAAAATGTGCAAGCGCACGTAGCAAAGCAAAAAAAAAAAAATGTGGTTGATCCCTCTTATATAGGAATCGGTATAGAACACGAAAGTGAAACGTGTCTTCACAGAAGTAGTGTAATGTTTATTGCACATTGATATATAATGTCTATTGGTGTTTTGTGGCTAAAGCGCTCTTAGGCGTTGATGCACCCACGCTGACGCCTGGTGGCACGTCTCCTCCATCACGACTACCAACGTCGATGACCATGAGCAACCGTCGTGCATATGGAAGCTGCACTACGCTGCACACGCTAGCACAACGCGAAAGACGAAGCACGTAACTGACACACTAATACAACGCGCAAGACAAAGCACGTAACTGAATCGTCACCGAGTCAAATCAGCGCGTACAGCGCGTCGTAATTGCAGCCTCCGCGATCAACTTCAGAAACATTTTCAGAGCTAATTGCGGAGGCCACGCTCCGCTGTGCTGAGTACGGTGAACGCCACCTAGGTGGCGTTGGTAGTGCTTCTTGATTTCACCCACCACAAAGTACAAATTATGTTAATAGCCATGGCTAGGTGGCGTATGCCACCGCCCGATTTAAAGGGTTCAGCCTCATCCATCCAACCATCCATCCATCCATCCATCCATCCATCCATCGATGCCAGCGTCCCTTCGAATGCTGGCATCGAGGCGTCGTAGTGCTGAGACCACCGAAGCGTTCACTGTCGGTGCGCGTTAGTGTCATAATGCAGTACTTCTCTTTTCTGCTCGTAGGCGGCGGCACCGCCCCGAGCAAGAGCGCGGGTACACGGAGGAGTGTTAGATATATAAGGCGCGTCTGTGTAGCTCTCTGCAAATGCGTTTGTGGCGCAATGGGTTAAACGCTCGGCGATCTATCGTCGCGGACCGAGAGGTCGTGGGTTCGATTTCCAAATTTTGCATGTTTGTGGAACTTTTTCTTCTGGTTTCTTTCTTTGTATTATGTTCGTGTACATTGTAAGCTGACGTATTTTCGTGACGGAAATACGTCAGTGAAGTCTTGGTGGACCCCGGCATAAAACACTTTCGTGTTAAAATATTTAATGTCGACTTCTAGGCCGGGGTCCGGCCTTCATCAAGAAGGCCGGACTCGGGCCAGAACGACCAAATTAGTTGTTTTTGCTTTGCTACGTGCGCCTGCACTTCTGTTCATTTATTAACCACCGGAATATATATATATAGTGAGGATATGCTGGGATCCGGTAGTTGAACAGGCACTTGTAGGTTGAGGACGCACGTACAAAAGCAAAAAAACGATACTTTACGTCCTACGTCACCTCCGGGGTGACTTCGTCAGGGAATGACGAAGTCATCGTTCACTGAAGAAGACCGGACCCTGGCCGTAACGTAGAAAATACAGTATCGTTTTTTTTACGTGCGTCCTCAACCTACACGTTCTTTATTTATTTATTTATTTATTTATTTATTTATTTATTTATTATTTATTTATTTATTATTTATTTATTTATTTATTTATTTATTTATTTATTTATTTATTCAATGTTCCTGGGTATGTAGACATCTTAGGTGCTGAAGACAAACCTTGAAAGAATGGTTGTTTAGTTAAAAATGGGTGAAAAACTTGTCATGTTCGGGTATATATAAAGCTCTACAAAAATTGTTACACCGTATATAGCTCGTGTCTTCTTAATATTATACAACGGGAAATGATTATATGTTCTACCTATTGTCGTGCAATTGCTTTCTGAATAACTGTAGTCACTTGTACTTTAGGTGCCATACAATTTCGGAAAGTTCATTTTTTTTTGAAGAAAACATTTCCCGGTTAAAGCCATATATAATTTCTTTAAACATACCCAATTCCTTACCAGATTTACCAAAGCATTTAAACGATTCATTTTCTTGGGTAGTTTAAACTGGACGTAAACTAGAAATGGCCTATGCGCTTGATCACTAGTATTGCTTTATCGAGGCGGTCAATGCGCGTAGTTTCGTGATTTTCTTGCCTAATGATGTGCTGTGGCGTGTGTGTTGAAGCCAATCGGCAACACTCAACTTGCGCATAGTAAGAGTACGCATGCGCTTATAAAGATGCGGACTTCTAAGAAGTACGTACAGACTACTCGGTAAATTCTTAGATAGGCCAGCTTTTTCACAATAAAAAAAGCAGTATCCTGCACAACCGAACAATAAGTACACAACTTACGTCAACAGAAAGTAGCACTGGTGTAAGCCAGAGAAAATTGGAAGGCGTGGTCGGTAATCATGTCTCAGATTTAAATTAGGCAAAATCGATGAAAGCAAAGTAATGAGTGCGTGTGCTTTTTCTTAAATATCTTCGCGCATTATTGTGGGCTCGTACAAAATCCTTGCCGCATATTTGCATAGCCCAATAAAAGATAATTGCACCCTTAGAAGGAGGTCAGATGAGTCAGAATCCTTTGTGGGTTGCAGGCTACCATTACGGAATAATACATTTTTAAAAGATTCTGAACTGTTCAATCAACAGTAACTCAGCGGTAGCACAGAAGGTACGCTTATTTGTGCAAAGAGATTGAGGCACTGAAATTCTGTCGACAATTGTTGATCAATGCAACATACACTCCGCATAGTTATGTCTCTTAAATGAAATATAAGTAGGCTAAGATATATTCCAAACTTCAGCAACGCATATCCCTAAAACGACAATTTTAGAGGACTAGAGACAATCTGATAACTGGGGTAATTCGCGCCAGGTTAACTGAAAATTGTTGAAGACACTTCGAGGAAGTCTAAATAGAGAAACCACATAATATTAGGACGAGCTTTATGAAAACATCTTTTCTCTACTTGCCGCTTTTAGTGCACTTAAACAATTTGACTGTCTGAGGATAATCATCGCATTTTGTTGAGTGCAAGTTCATCCCGCATTGTCGGCCCATGATGTATAGAGCATTTTGTGTTGGTTGAAGATGTTCACTTCTGCATACAATTTCTTGTTTACAAATTTAAAGGAGTCAGATATATACACAGGTTACATCACATTCGAGAAATAAAATATTGCTCACATACTAATTGCTTGCATGAATGCCATCCTTCAACGACGTTCCCTGAAATCACATATGCATCGTTGGACTACGTGGAGCGTACGTCTCCTATTCTATAAAAGAAACATATAAGAAAACATGGTATGCCAGTAGGTAACAGGTAACGTAGCTCTTAAACTGAGGAGGAAATCAAGGAAATCAGAAATCGATGTCCCTTAATTTGAAAAAAAAAGCATTGAAAGATAGGTAGATGGAGACGAACGTAATCAACGTTAACCTTCAGGCGCAATTCGATGATACCGCGGGAAAGCTAAGCAACATGTTTTGTTTGAATTGATCCATCACATTGACTGACTGCATAACTGATCAAATATGCTATATTCAGTTCAAGCGCAGTTTGAGGAATTGCCAAAAAAAGCATTATCGAAAAATAGCTTCACCAGTTCACTACTTTTCTTTTTTTTTCAGAGGGAGTTATTATCTCTAAAGTATGCCCTGCTCTAGAGAAGTATGCATAACTGTGCAATGAAGCGACCACACTGCTACAAGTATGATAATATTATCCTGATTTATCGTATGCATTGATGACCTAAATACACTTTAATAAAGAAAAGAGACATTTGACTGATGTGTGCAACGCCGGCCCATAGTAATGTTTTACGGCGGTCGTTGTGATGCGCGATACGCTACAATCAGTGACCATGAAGTTTGAGAGTGCCGTGTTGCGCTAGGTTACAAATACTTTAACATGCGTTTTGTCAATGAGCGTCTTCAACCAAAGAAAAAGAACAAATGCTAGAAATAGTACTGCAGTCAAACCCACATATATATCGAATTAGAAGAGGATACAAAGAGCTCGATATATAGGTAATTCAATATATAAAACACAAATTCTATACAAACATTTTCGAGCTCATTTTACTTCTGTTCGTTCTACACAATAATTTGTCATGTGCGAGTTCGCCTGTACAGGAATGTTGCGAAAAAGAAATCCAACTTTTGCTAATAACTGCTTCATGCGGAAAACGTTAAATTTAGTAATCATGAAATGACTTCCCTAGAAACATTATGCATATAACACCATAATTGGTCGGCGTAAAGTTTGTACTAAGCTTTCCATCGTTTACACATTTTAGCATGTGCTTTGATTGAGCGAGAGTTCTCATGAAATGACTTTAGCGTAGATACATTCTCTTCTTACGAACTCAACCTACCTTGAATATTTCCGTAAAGAACTGTTCATACCAGACGCACCGTTTGTGCTAAGCCTAATATGGACATAACGAAGCCGCGCCACCTGGTGAGAAAGACTTGTAGAATATATGCTACATCGGATTATCTAATAAAAGTAACAATGATTCGCCATCCCGGCGCTGCGAAAGTGGATGCCCAGCGAAGCTGTTGAAAACCACCGCTACGACTGTTGAGGGGGTGTGCTATCCTTTATTGCTTTAGAGTAATCGTAGTAATGGTAATTTAGAGTAATGGTACTTATGGGAGTAATGGCACTTTAAAATCAGTTGAAATGACACCATTGAAATCAGTTGCTCGGCTGGTTCATTTACATACGAAATGCTAGGGACGTCACTCCCCACGTCGCAAGCTGCCGTCGTCACGGCAGTTTGCGCAAGAGTAATCATTACGGGGAAACGTATGCGGGGAGCGGTACGTGGTCAACAGCACCGTATCATCAATTATATGGTTTGAATGATTGTTGTGTGCTGGTTCTTTATTGAAACCTATGCTGTTTTGCTTGTTGTAAGCGCGACTCAAATAAATGTATGCACTGTTTGCTTCACTTTACTGATTGCTTTAAGCCTGTGCCTTACGCGGCGACGAGACACAGCTCCTACCCTGCACAGCCGCCGGGATCGGCGCACATTTTTGCTGACGGAGGGGGGCACGAGCAATGCCAACCACCGAGATGCTAACAGCTTCGCTGCAAATTCTTCCAACCGATTACTTCCCTTTTGAAGCAGTTCGCAATATGGACTACTTGCATTGGCACACTGCATATCACTTGCATGTCCCGCGTCAAACCAAACCACACAAAAAATTACGCGCGCTCCCGTCTCACGCGAACATTTCAGCTTTAGCGTTATGTATAGAACGCTACAATGATACGGTACTGCGAGACACCATTCACGCATACTCCTTTTATGCCGTAGACTAGCGCAGCATTGGTGACAGTTGTCATAGGTTAGTGCGTTTGGGCAATCCTAATGGTGTCCAGGCCACACGTTTGCATCCGGATTTTCTCCCCATTTGATGTAATATGACAATATTATATAAGTGGTCTCAGCCATATGAACCATTCCTCATTCAGCCGAAGTTCAGTTCGTTATATAAATTAAAATTACGTTTTGTAGTTATTATTAAGATCATCGCCCCGTTTTGATGCTTCTATGCCTGAGGCTCTTTCAGCTGCGCGTAAAATGATGTGTGGTATCAAACGTGCAAGAAGTTCTTGGATGTTCTCGCCGCTTCGGTTGGTGTCACGAAGCGTGGTACGGCGGAGAATCTAAAGCACGTACTCCTGCATTCTACAAATATGCAACAAAGAGGGAATAGCTACTGAGCTGGCATCGCACACGAAGAATTTAGGCAGGCAGTGCTGTATAGTGTTGCCATTTCAGCGATATTGTCGCTTGATTTAGCGACCTTATTATCCGTTTGGCAAATAAATTTTGTATTTAGCGACCGACCATTTTTTGGCGACATGACAGAACAATTCGTGACATTTTACCGTCTCAGAAGTTAGGAAACTTAATTAAAAGTTGCATTCCCGGTCAGGTGCCTTTATTCAAACACAGCAATACAGCATTGGCTGTATGGTGCGTTGGCTCTGTGACCATGATAATACAATGGTTTTCTTCAGATAGGTTGTGCTCACTCCGTGCTTGTGCTTCATGTGCAGCGCGGTGGTCGTCCCAGGCATCACATTCCGCTAAGAAAATCCCAGTAATCTTTTTGTTTTACAACAAAACCGGTTTTATATGGGCACTAGTTTATTCTTGTCAGTTTTACTAAACAAAGTTCGATTGATGAACGTTGGCAAGCGTAAAAGTATCAAAGATAAATGTAAAAAAGTGTATATTGGTATTTACAAAGAAGCTAGTGCGGAATCAGACCAATCGATTCTAGAAAAGCTTTAGGTTTGGATTTCTGATCTTGTTCACATGAATATGAACACGCCGCTCTCATTTCTAACAGCTTTTGGACAAATGAATACTGCATGAAGATTCCGGATGGATCAAGAGTTAGAAGCATAGTATTTGACCTACCAAGATTAGCTTGGAGCGCGTGCGGCGTCTAAAGCACTAGACGTGCGCTCCGGATCAGTGGATGACCTGCATAAAGATAATGCATTTGTCATCACCGTGTTGACAACATACTACCAAGCGCGTGCCAAAGAATGTCCTTCTTTCACGAACTCCGAGGAATACAAACTTGACAGTGATATCCAAGTGCCTTATTGTTCGCCCTAGGAAAATGAGGTTCTTCGTGGTTCTTTTTGATTAGTGGTTCGAGCACTGAGTGACAACCTTTGTTTCTTGCTCAGCAACTTCTGGTTAGGGACCGACTTCCGGTTTGTCACCGAGGTGGGACGATATTAAAAATGAATCATAGCAAAATAAAAACAGGTAGATATGAATGGTTCGAATTATGGTTGATTATAGACATGACATAAGAGCATAGGTTTAGTACACTAAAGATCTCCGTGATGAGCTAATGTTTGCACATCACGGAGCACAATCCAGGGGACTTACCGAGGCTTGCTACCACTGCTAGTGAACACAGTGGTAGCATTGTTGTGAAATGATATGTTGTGAAGAACCTCAGGGATCCTGCTGAAAATAATATACAATGACCAAATTCTCGCTTGGAATATGGGAAGCAACGCTTTGGTGATGCGGGTATATATGTGTAGTACAACTGTACATTTTCTACAAAGAGCTTTGAACCATGACGATTACGTGACCGCCAGGCGATACGGCAAGACGCGACTCACGCGACCACCTCCAGGATGAGCCCACTCTGTTTTGACAATGTCTCCAGGGTCAGTTTGATTCACTCAGCGAGAAACCGACCGAGTGAACGACTGAACTCCGGGAAAGATAGATAGGTTTGCATCAATAACGAAATAACGTGAATGCGTATATTTGGTGCATTGCGGATATTTAGACTTTTTTTTTGTCTCCCTTCGAATTTCTTCTAAAACAGGTGGCCACTGACAAGTCTTTAGGAGTAATACTGATAGGGTTACACGTAGACCTATTTGTTTTCAGTGCATTGCTGTGGTGAGATATTCGGCAAGATAGCAGCAGCAGCACACAACAGGAGCCCTGCATTGAGATAGAATCACAATGAATCTCTCCTTCTCAGACGCCACGGCGGTAAGGCAAGAGGAAGCTAGGAAATTACAACGAGGCGAATACTCTTGTTTTCGCCTGTCTTAGCGGATGCTTAAGCGGTATATCAGCTCATTTCGCACTCATATTTAGTCTTGTAACCCTCACGGATGTGTATAACCACAGATATTGGCATCGCGAGCCCAATCACGGCAAGAAGAGGCGGTTCCTTTGGTGAATCACCCCCTGTTGCCGTGGATCTGCTCGCGATGTCATCGCTTTGCCGAGGCGCACGCTGCCGACGTATACTCACTTTCGAACGGCATTTCATTCGACCATCAAAATATCAGCCTCCGTTCCAATCTGTGAAAGTGAATGTACAGCGAAGCTGGTGAGGGCGTTCGACAACCACCACCACCACAAGCGACGTACTACGTCACGCGCGTACGCACGTGTGTGGAAGTGGAGCATACATTCTCATTCTTTTATAGGCAGTCCGCCAAGCGCAAGTGTCTTATAGAACTAAAGTAACGCTTAAAAGTAAATTGCGTCCGAAAATGAATAATGGACGACTACCACACAAGCTGCAGACATGATAGCTTCGGAATATTATTCGAATGTACGAGGAAACTTAAATTTGTTGCGCGGACACGAAAAACAATCACAGGCCCGCGCGGCACAAACAGCACAGTCACAGCGTAAGCTGGTGGAGCCGCTCAAGAGCAGCTCCAATTTCGGCACCACGCACAACAGCTTCTTCGCGGCAAAGTCTCTTCGCCTCGTTTTGAGGAGAACGGTCTGAGCTATCCGCCTGGCGTCGACTGCAAGCTGCGGCTTGTAATGCTCTCGGCAAAGCAGTCTGCTGAGCTCGATGATGCCTGGTTGCAGCCGCGCACGAACCTTTACGATTCGCTTCTTCAGCAGTGGTTTGTACCTTGCGAGGAGACGCCATAACGTGTACCGAAGAGGTATCCAGAATACGTAGCGCACATCTCCCATCCCTTGACCCGTGGCACGGTACGTTGTTGTTGTTGATGATGATGATCGTTTATTGGAATGTTCAAAACGGGCTGGTGACAATAAGTCGCCTAGCCTGTTTGTGTTAACCAGGTCCAGTTGCATGCAGCATGCTACTATATGCAACTTACGTATCGGGCACGCTGCGTTTGCAGGCGCCTTAACTAGATGGCGCCACTATACTCGTGGAGGCTCGGGATCGCGTTGATTGCGCGCCTCGTCTGAATCGCGTCTCGTCGTATGCGCCTGCGCACCTGCCTAGGGCGCGTTTATAGGGCATTTTCCCGCGACCTGATAGCAAGCGCTTGCGCGGCTCAATGATGGAGTATCTGAATCCCGGGCTGCAGGCCTCGGTTTGATCCCGGCGGGAACCAGTTCTTTTTTTTTACATTTCCGGAGATAGCGGCTACGGTCACCGGACACCGTTGGCGGATCGGCGGCGGTGGACACCATCGCGAACCGAAACGGCGATTCTAATGATCCCATAACAGCTACGCTGTAAAATTGTGTAATTGCCGCAGCGATAAGTGTCAAAGACGATGCCGCCCGTGGCGAGAAACCCTACCTCAAGAAAAAGATGAGGCGCCGAGACCTCAACCGGAAGTTGAGGAATAGCCTCCGAGTTTGGCACGTCGTAGGCGCCAAAAGGGGTAAGCAGTGATCAAAATCAATTTTAAACTGCGCGCCATGGCGGCATTCAGTATGCAGAGCCTTGTGGTAGCCACTGCGCATAGTCTTTTTGTAGTACTCCGCTGAAGCCTTAGCAGTGCAAGGCATTGAAGAAGGTGCGGGAGCACCGCAATGGGGATCAAAGATGATCTTTGACTGCCAATAACTCCGCTTTGAAAAAATGCCCCGAAGTACATTTTGCTGTGGAGTGTTTATGGTATAGTGTATTTCGTAGTAAAATGCACTTATAGACTTAACAATAAGTATTTCAAACTTCATATTCACCAAACTATCACCTTTTCTACTGAGACACGGCCTTGACCCATCACGGCTTGCTGCAGGACGCGTCTCATTTTTGGAATATGGCCTTCGCAATGGGTGGTTTGCCCATGCCTTTCGCTTTACCGGTGGGGTCACTGATTGCCAAGGCAGTTTTGAGCACGCTTGACATTATAAAACAGACGCATTATGCTGCGAGCCTTGAATGTACCTTCGCCCATTGAAATTCTTTCCGATCTCTTTAGTGAATAAAACATTCACGCAGAAACTCCCCTAGGAGTTGTCCAAGTATGCGTAAGCATTGTGGCACTTGCTCATCTCCAAGCAGCCCGGTGTCATCAGTGTTAAGACACTTGATCCGGCCAGTACAAACAACAGCGCTGCCGCAACACGAACTGGTGTGGACGGTGGCGCAAGATGGATTGATAACGCAAGCAAAGTACTGCAGGTGGCGGTGCCAGGTGCGCTGATGACGTTCCAATCATAAGCCATTGAATGTTCTTTAGCGCCTTGTCCATCCTTGTCGTACCATTATAAACCATGATCAAAGAAATCCGGTGACGGCACGGACTGATCGAACCTACTCTGGCGCGGCCATGGGGACTGTAGCTTGAAAGGGATCTTCGACGCGGTAAGAGAGTGCCGGCTGCTGATAGCTCCACGCGCTGTATTTTTGCCGCTACGTTCGCGTTGAAGTGACAGGCAGCACCGTTGCTCGCCGCTGCGGGCTCTATCTTGACAGCGATCGTACCGGACCACCAGATGGACTGACGGACAGTTTTCTCATCGCGTAAGCATGGAAATGCTTACGCATTCAACAGGTAATAGAGACGACAAATGTCCTCAAGTGAGCGTTTACTTTTTTATCAAATATTGAGAACCGGCAGCGGCATCATTTTTTCATACTGCATACATATTCCTGAATTTGTTGCAGTTGGAATTTATGGCCATTTGCCCCCACAAAAAAGCCCTTGGCAAATTGAGACTAAAATTCTTTAGCAATGCTTTTACAGTTAAGCGCCTCTAAAACAAATTGCTTGGGACCTGTAAAATTATTTGTTATACATTTCACTTCCTTGTACACGTCGTGCACGACAAAGCTCACCATAAAACTTGGAAATAATTCTTATTTCGTGACACAGGTTATTTCGTTGTAGAGGCGTTCGTTGTAGGCGCACTCGACTGTATTGTTCCACAAAAATGTCTCCTGGTTACTCAGACACCACAATTTCCAACAAAACAGTTACTTGAACAATACCAACTGTATGATTTAGGTCAATATCTTTATGATATTTACAAAGAAGGCCCGCACAAATTTTTCTGCAATGTGGTAAGCCTAGTATGACTTGCTCAAAGGCTTCTTTCCTTAGTTTTAAACTGGTTCATGTTCAACGTGGTCGGCTTGCTGCACCTGTTTTCCTGCATCAGCAACGCCTTCAATGTGTTGTTCGTTGTTTACATAAGATATGTATTTTAGTGTGAAGGCAGCTATTTACTCCTACAGTTTGGTTTTGTTGCAGCATGGATAAGCCGGGGATACGACGACCTATGGTCCCCATATGCACTGATTGTAGCGTCGACGTGTCTTCACTAGCATGTTGGTGTCTATTTACACTGTATCTCCTTTGAAGGTTGAATCCCCTGAACAGCTCCGGGTATAAGATTGCTTAACTGGCAGTATTTTTTCAGTGGTCTTTTTGTTTGGAGTCTGCGTCCCACCAAAGAAGCAACGACATCGTAGACTACAATGTTCTTTCAGGATGTTTGCCTTCCACGGCCGCAGAAAGACACGGTCCATGCAAACTAATGAAATGGGGCAGCACCACAAGAACTTTATGGTTAATCTCAGAACACGTTGAAAGTTGAAATACTCAACAATACTGGCACGTATGCAAGCATTATTATTATTTGATTTGTAAACGTATACACAGAAAAGTGAAAGCGAAAAGCAAGGCTGGCAACTGCCACCAAAGCATTAAGGCAGCACCGTTGCTCGCCGCTGCGGGCTCTATCTTGACAGCGATCGTAACGGACTGCCAGATGGACTGACGGACAAAACAAAACAAAGCACAAAACAAGCATCAAATGAAAGTACAACACAAGAACACCTTATGATGTGCGCAGCACGCAGACAGGAAAAGAGTGACCACAACACTCGCAAGTAGTAATGCAGAACTATCGATAGCACTATCGATACTATCGATAGTTGAGTCACTATCGAACTATCGATGGAAAAAAGAACTATCGAAAGCACTATCGATAGTAATTTCGACAGTACTATAGTAGTGGTGGTAACCATGACATGACTCTTCGTTATCGCAGTCTACCCGTCACCGAGCTCTGCAGATTTACCCTACCTAAAGTTGATCGGTAAAGTGTTAGGGTCGCAAATGTCCTTGTGCTGGCAACAGCGACCCGAGACGCACGGTTTGGCGCGCCTGCTTCTGAGCTGAATTCGAGAGGAAATATTACGTCAGCACGTATGCTTGCTGAGTTTCAAGGTCAGTGCTTGAATTGAATCGAAGCTGTATAGAAATGAAATCAAGGAATTGAACGTGCCCTTGACAAAACAGTTGCGCACTATGATTTGTTGCGCAGCACACCACTCCAGCGCCCTAAACAAGTCTGCTTACGAATGTATATACGCACACCCTTCCTCAAAAGTTTTCGTAACACTAGATGCGAGTAAATTCTAAATTTCATCACCGCCTAGGCACAGGTCCTTCAACGGAAAGTAGAGCTGATACTTCTCCGTACTATCATCATATTCCTAACATACATTTCAAACTGTGGCGAAGTAGCAAGAAAATATAACTTATTCTCATTTTCCGTGTTCCGAAATATTCTGAGGGCCGCTGTACATATAAGGACGTGCAAGGACTACCGATGGTACTATTGATAGTAACACCGACTGCGCTATCGATGGTAACTATTGATATTTTATCGATAGTAATGCTATCGATAGTGTTTTTACACTATGGATAGTTTAAAAAAAACTATTGATTCTATCTATACTCAATTTATCGATAGTTTTGCATCACTACTCGTAAGACACCCATGACACAGCTCACCATCAGGAGCAATCTGTCTTGGCAATCCCCGCACACAGCGGCAGCATCTGAAACCACACCGAGCGTCTAGGTTGTAGATTGTTACTATTGCACTGCAGAACGTATTCTAAACGTCTAATGCGCGTTCAAGACCGGACGTGGGCCAGTGGGTTAGCGCTGCCTGTGCATCCCGCGCAACGAAGACATTTTAGTGTTTTTTGGAGACACTGGTCTCAATGAGACACTTTATATAAATGTTAGGTGCTGTGATTTGTGAATGTTCTGTACCTTTGTTGTTAACTATGCACATAATTTCATTATACAGCGAAGCTGTCTATGGCTAGGCCAACCCTCTGCGTGTGAGTGAGCAGAAAACTCTCCAAAGCAAGGAGTGGGCATGCGCGAAGAAAACTTAGTGCGCGTGGGGCCAATTCATAGAGGGAAAGGGAGCGTGGGAGTCTTTTGCGGCGAACGCGCCATCGGCCACAGTATTTGTGAATTAGTTGGCGAGCCACAAAGGAAAATACAACAATCTCGCCACAGATCGCGCGTTCTGAAGCCACCTGTGTCGGAAACCACGTTTCTGTGTAGTAGTGCCTGTCCGATGTAGTGCTCCGACGTTAGCATGGGACCGCCGGAGCGTGTGGTTTGTACGCCCGAGGAACAGCGAGCGTACGAGGAGTGACGCCGCTAGCGTCATTCGCTCTACCGGTGAGCATTTATTTTTAGAAGTCGAAATTCCGAAATACGACGCTCCGCATGTCACGTTTCCGATGAACGTATGGGGTGACTGTGCAATTTTACTTGACAATTCTTGTTTTCCTCCCAATAATGCAGCTCACCCTCATTCGCACTTTATCATGCATAAGCGTTGCCTCCTTGCCTTGCTGTTTCTAGTTGTTAGCACTACTCCAGACAAGCTTCCTTTTCCTCCTATGTTTGGAGTAATCATTCCGGATGGATAATTTAGTTCTTTTGAGTACATTTGCACTTTTAATATTAGTTTCTTTTTATATTATAATGCTGAAAGTGCACAATTACAGGTATCGTTTACCAGGTTTTCCAAGGAGGCGAATCCCCCCCATTGAAGCGCAAGACGCGTTTAGCTTGTCGCGAAAGAACTCGGTAATAACTGTCTGCTTTAGATCCTGTTCTGTCTATTTTAGAATTCTCAGGTACGTCAAAGAAAGTCGCATTAGAATATCTGCTTCGGTTTCTGAGCTCGGCAAACTTCTCGCGAATAAAACCAACGGATCTTTCGAGATTGTCAACACGGGCACCTCGTCTTTCCAGGTCAGTGAAACACCAGTTGAATTCAGTGAATAGATTATCCAGGGCAGTTTTCTAGGTTTGCAGTGCATGAACTTCGGTAAATAATTTGTTCTGGCTATTTCATAACTGTTGCAGCATCCTCTGAGTATTATGGCCGGGATACAATTACGCGTCTCCGCACAAAAGAAGCCTGTACACGCAGAACACTTCGCGTACAATATCAATACATTTCACGGGGTACAGCAAGACCACAAGACTACGGCTGTCACTGTGAAGAGTGAAACAAGTTTCAGAAACCTCCGTGAACCACAAAAGATGTTCGTCAGGCTACAAGCCGAGGCTAGGCCCGCCGTGCCCCCTGAAGGGTACATTCGGCGGTGCGTACCTTATAGTGGCTTTTATGGTGTGTATAGTCTTGTAGGTTGCGCCTAAGCGAAGATGTCATACGTCCTTTGCAAATACAGACTTGCCATTGCCAGTGCATCTGCATTGCAGCGTGAACCATCGCAAGCTGGTGCTGCTAATGGGTGTGTCCTGTTGCACTGTAGCTCCAACTTGAAAAAGGAAAGCCTGCGCAAAAAAAAAACAAATTATGTTCGTAAATCCAGATACTGAGCCTATGTCCCTTGTACCCACTCTTTCTAGAGAGAGAGAGAGAGAGAGAGAGTAAACTTCACGCAAGAGATTGAACGAGCGTAGGTAGCTCCTCTGCTCTGTAGTGGGTGTTCCCCTCAGTCCATGAGTCAAGTGGCCTTAAGCTGCCCGTCTCGCTCGGTAGTACAGGTTGAGCTGGTCCGTTGAGTCATAGCTGGACAGCGCTTCCTTCCATTGCGGTGTGGTGGGGCGTGTCAGGGTGTGAGCTGTGCTGTGCTTGCGAAAGCCATGTGGTAAAGCGTTGCGAATTTATCGCAGTGTGGGAATTTATAGGAATACAGCACGGGGTGTATGGCGCGATAGATTCTCAAATGTGGATGTTTGGAGTTTTCGCCATATTACGGCTTCCTCTTGCGTCAGAGCATTATAAGACGGCGGTAGTGTTCTTCGTGACAGGCGATGGTGTTGTAGGATGTGCGTGGAGGTTAATGGTATGCGCTCCGGATGGAACTGCTCGGCGTGGCCCTCTCGCGGCTCCCGGTGGGCATGGGCTCGGGTGTATGCGTCTGTCTGCTGATTCCCGCGTAAGACCTAGGGCCCGTGAGTCCACACGATTTGTATGTAAGGTGGGAGCTGGTGCACTCCACTCAGAGTGCAATTTGCGGCCCTGGAAAATTTTCTGCATGCCGTTTAAGAGTCCTTCAGAACCATATATATGATGCCCTCCCAGTGCGGTTTCGTCGTGATGGCTAACGCGACCGCTAGCTCTGCCTCCGCAACACTCACCCTGGATACCAACGACGTATTTATTTTGGTCCCGTGATTGTGGACTACGCTGGTGACGAATGCGGTGCTTCTTGCGGTGCTGGCCGTGTCTACGTACAAGGCATTTGTGTGGATCTCATACTTTCTCGCAGGTGCCTGCACTCGGACTTGGCGCCGTGGGATGTGGATGTTTGGGTGCATGTTGTTGGGAATCGGTGAGACGTGCATAGTTTCTTGTATTCATGTTGGGATTTGTGTCAGTGCGCTGGTCTTGCGTACAGAATATCCAAGACGTTCCAAGACGCAGCGTCCCGCTGTTGTGCGTAGTATTCTTTCCTTCTGGGTTACCAGGTGGGCCTCTATGATTTCCCGTGCGTTGTTCTACACCCCTTTCTCATCAAGGCGGAAACTAGCCATTCCGGGTGGCAGTCCGAGCGCTTGCTTGCCGGTCAAGTACCTGCACTTCCGCATTGCTGAAATTTAAATATGTTGCCGAGTACGCAATGCGGCTCACAAACAGAGCCTGCACTAGTCGGATCAGGTCCTGTTCCTTCAGTCCCCTCTTCCTGCTGGTAATTCGTTGCATCATGCGCAAATTCTGCGTGACGGTGTGTTGTAGCTTCCGTCTATAGACTATTAGACTATTATTAACGTCTAATAAATAAATAGACTGTTATTAACGTATTACCTGGTGTCCCACCACTGCTCACGTGCATGTTTTACGCTGTCCTTTCAAATCATTAAACCAATTGTTTCTGCAAGCTGAGCATTGCGATGTTATTATATTGTTTTCAGATATCTAAGATGATGATGATATTTGGTGTTTTGTGGCGCAAGGGCCAAGTGTGGCCAAAGAGCGCCAAGACAATGAATGGTATGTTTGCCATGATCAGTGAGTTCCGATGACAGGATGCAATGTGGCTGTAAAGGGGCCTAAGAACAAATCGCGGTATAGAAGCGTAAAACATATATCGAATAGAATTATGGCAGTGACGTGTGGAATGATCTATGGGTAGTGAACGGATGAGAAATGGTCATGGTGCTTAGAGTATTAAGAATATAAAAGTAGCACGACGCCTACCGGAAGCCTTTGTAGACAAAGACCAGGAGGCACGTGCTTTCTTTAAAAAAAAATACCGCAGCAGCGGCCTCTCCAGAGAGGCCGTGCTACAAGTCACCTGCATATATAACACGAAAGTTAGGTATATCCTTTAAAAACGCGATAACGGATTGGTATTTAAAGAGAGGTTCATTGCCCAAAAACATACATGGATGTAATGGTAGGTTCTGCCGTAATGATAATGAGAAATGTATTTTCCTCTGAGGCTCCAGTTCAGGGCATTGCAGGAGGACGTGAAGTACACTGAGTGGCTCGCCACATTCATCACAGACAAGCGGATCGCCACCGGACAATAAGTATGCGTGTGTACTGTATGTGTGTCCTATTCTGAGTCTGCAAAGTGTAACTTGTGTGCGGCGTGTCTTCGATTCTGGTGGCCAATGAGCGAGATGAGGCTTGATAGTGTGCAATTTGTTGCTCGTTTCTCTGTCCCACAGACGTTGCCAGTAGGCCCTGACCTTTTTCTTGAGAAAGGGTTTTAGGTCCATTACAGGGACAGCTATGGGTGAAGTGGCAGCGTCTGTTTGAACGGATGTGGCTAGCTTGTCGGCCAACTCATTCCCTTCGATCTCGCGGTGCCCTGGCACCCAGCAGAGCACAATTTGCTGCTTCGATACATACGCGGTGCAAATGGTGGAATAAAGAGCTACAATTACGGGGTTTCTGTGCCTTAGAGTTTTTAAACATTTCAATACGCTCAAAGAGTCAGTATAAATGACTGCCTTGGGTATGTCTAACTGTTTGATGTGTTTAACCGCCGCCAGGATGGCGTAGGCCTCCGCTGTAAAGATGGTTGTATTTGGGTGTAGAGCTCCCGCAGCCGAAAAGGATGGACCGACCGCCGCGTAAGACACGCCAGCGAGCGACTTTGAAGCGTCAGTAAAATATTCTGGACAAGAGTACTTGTGCTGCAATTCGAGGAAGTGCATACGGATATGTACGACCGGCGCATGCTTTGTGACCTCAATGAAGGACAGATCACAGTCAATCAGCTGCCACTGCCATGGCGGCAGCTGTACAGGAGGGGGCATGACATTGTGCTCGTGGAGCGACACATTCATTTCTTCGGCAAGACTTCTTACTCGCAGTGCGTAAGGCCTTCTCACGGAGGGGCGGTTATGAAAGGTTTGGGCACTGGACAGATCATTTATGGTTGTGTAGGTAGGGTGCGTATTGTTTGAGTTCACTTTTAGGAAATATGCAAAGGATAAGTACGTTCTCTGCAGATGGAGCGACCATTCATTTGATTCAGCGTAGAGGCTTTCTACGGGGCTTGTTCTGAACGCACCCGTAGAAAGGCGGATACCCAGATGGTGGACAGGGTCCAACATCTTCAAGGCGCTCAGCGTCGCAGAGTGATATATAATGGAACCATAGTCTATACGGGATCGGATGAGGCTCTTATAGAGATTCAATAGACATCTTGTGTCACTACCCCACGCAGTGCGAGACAACACTTTCAGGATGTTCATTGTTTTCATGCACTTGTTTCGTAGGTACTTTAGATGTGGGATAAATGTTAGCTTCGCGTCTAGAATTACGCCCAAGAATTTGTGTTCCGTTTTTACAGGTAGACCCTCACCCTGCATCTCGATGTTGGGAACAGGGTGCAGACCTCTTTTTCTGGAAAAGAGGACGCATGTGGACTTTTGTGGGTTAAGCCTAAACCCATTCTCGTCTGCCCACTTAGCTTGTTCAGACCAAGTTGAACTTGTCGCTCACAGATTGCAAGGTTACATGAGGTGAACCCTATCTGTACATCGTCGACATATACTGAATAAAATATGTTGCGTGGGATGTACAGACGCAGAGAGTTCATTTTTATGATAAAAAGGGTGCAACTGAGCACACCACCCTGTGGTACTCCAGTTTCCTGCACATATGGTACTGATAAGGCATTACCCACACGGACACGGAATCTGCGGTTGGACAGGTAACTTTCAATGATATTCAGCATATTTCCACGTATTCCAAAGTGTGCGAGGTCTCTCAGTATTCCGAACCGCCACGTGGTGTCGTATGCTTTTTCCATATCGAGGAAAACAGACAGGAAGAATTGCTTGTTGACAAAAGCCTCACGAATCTGAGCCTCTATGCGTATCAGATGGTCAGTGGTGGATCGGCCATCACGAAACCCACATTGGTATGGGTCAAGCAGCTTATTTGATTCTAGGAAATGTATCAGACGGCGGCTTATCATCTTTTCGAAGACTTTGCAGATACAGCTTGTTAGAGCTATGGGCCGATAGCTGGATACGGACGATGGGTCCTTGCCCTGCTTTAGGATAGGGATCACTATGGCCTCTTTCCAGGCAGAGGGGATCTCGCCGGAGGTCCATATAGAGTTATAGAGACAAAGAAGGGTTTTCTTCGTTTCACTGGACAGGTTTTTCAACATTTCGTATAGTATGCGGTCGGAACCTGGGGTAGATTGTTTGCAACAGGTGAGTGATGCGTGCAGCTCTGCAAGAGAGAAAGGCAAGTTATATTGCTCGTTCCCGGTGCTCTTTCGGTCTAGTTTTTGTTTTTCTATTGCTGTTTTGTATTTTATAAATGCTGGAGAATAGTGTGATGAACTGGACACATGTTCAAAATGTGCACCCAGATGGTTCGCTTGGTCCTCCAGGCTGTCTCCCTGCGTGTGTACCAGGGAGGCGGATTTGTTTGTCGCCCTCTTACTCTATTGACCCTGTTCCAAACCTTGGCCTCATCCGTGTACGAATTGATGCTTGATAAGAATTTTTGCCAGCTATCTCTTCTGGCTTGTCTGCGCGTTCTCCTACCTTGGGATTTTGTTTTCTTGAAATTGACGAGGTTTTCAGTAGTAGGAAAATCGCGAAGCTGCCTCCATGCTTTGTTCTGCTGCCTACGTGCGTTCCGGCATTGTTCATTCCACCACGGGACACGGCGTTTGCTAGAAAGTCCACTTGTTTGTGGAATACCTTTAACAGCTGCATCAATTATGAAATTAGTGAAATATTCGACGGCACCGTCAATTCCGAGTGATGAAATGTCTGCCCACGAGAGCGTACTGGTAAGTGTTTGGAATTTCTCCCAGTCCGCTGCATCGACCTTCCACCGGGGAGCGTGTGGTGGAGATTCGTATTGTCTTGGTGTTCTCAGCAGTATGGGGAAATGGTCGCTCCCGTAAGGGTTTTTTATAACTTCCCATTCAAGTTCAGGCAATTAGGATGGAGAAGCTATGCTGAGGTCTATAGAGGAAAATGTTTTGTTTGCAAGACAATAATATGTAGGTTCTTTTTTGTTCAGCAGACACGTACCGGATGAGAAAAGAAAGCCTTCAATTAGACGGCCTCGCGCATCGATGCGAGAGTCGCCCCACAGGCCGCTGTGTGCATTGAGATCCCCAAGAACAAGATAAGGTTCTGGCAATTCGTCTATAAAGGACTGAAATTCATGTTTGTGTAAATGGTAATGTGGGGGTATGTAAAGCGAGCAAATCGTGACAAGTTTGTTTAGGAGAACAAGTCGAACTGCCACTGCTTCAAGTGGCGTTTGTAGCTTTAAACGTTGACACGCTATGCTTTTGTGAATTATAAAGGCAAGACCGCCTGAAGATGCAAGAGCATCATCGCGGTCTTTACGAAACGTAACATACTGTCGGAGAAAGTTTGTATGTTCCGATTTTAGGTGAGTTTCCTGTACACACAGCACTTTTGGATTGTGTTCGTGGAGAAGTTCTTGCACATCATCGAGGTTCCTCAGAAGGCCTCTGACGTTCCATTGTATGATTTGTGTTTCCATACTGAAAGTAAATTGGTGATGTGTGTACTAAAAAAAGGAAGTGTTGCCTTAGATTACAGAGCCCTTTCCGGGCCCTGTAACGCGGGATTTGTCCTTCCTGAAGCGGTCGAGGGAGCCTCGCCGCTCCTTAGGCGCTTGGTGCGCCGTCGGGTCGGGTGTAGTGTCCATTGCCTCCTGTGGGGCGCCGGACACGCGCTCTTGCGAGCGAGAAATTTCGCGAGAAAGTCTCGCCGCGAAGGACGAGACCTTTGCACCCACCAGCCCGGAGGTTGATGGGGCTGTCTTTGGGCCTGAGCTGCGCCGGCTGTTGCCAGCGGCAGCAGGGGCCGGAGAGGGTGAGGCAGCCTTGACTGCACCCACCGTGGGCGCTGCTGGCTGTCCTGCCGGTTCGCTACGCGAAGCGCAGGATGCCGCCGTGGACTGTTGTGGTGCCGGTAACCCTAGGGTAACCGGGCTTGTTTGCTGTTTGGGTGGGGTAGGCTTAGCTCCTTCCACCCAGGGGGCAGGGGCCACAAGCGGCAGCTCGCTGTGTGCGGGCTGGGCAGGTGGCAGTGGCCGCTGCGACGCTGCCCCCCGACGCGCCGCATCAGCATAAGATGTGTTGTGGAAAAGTGAGCACCTCTTACGGGCTTCCTTGAAAGAAATATTTTCTTTTACTTTTAGGGTGATAATGTCTTTTTCTTTTTTCCAGTTTGGACAGGAACGTGAGTAGGATGCGTGGTCACCACTGCAGTTCACACAGTGAGGAGTGCCAGTACAGTTGTCGGAGGAGTGGCCCTGTACTCCACACCTTGCACAAGTTATTTGACCACGACAGCTCTGTGAGCCATGGCCAAATCTTTGGCATTGGAAGCACCGTCTAGGGTTAGGGACATATGGTCGAACAGTTAACCTAATGTATCCTGTTTCGATGGTTTCAGGCAGAACGCTAGATCCAAATGTGAGGACAAGATGTTTGGTGGGGATTTCTTTGTTGTCCCGTCTGATGATGATACGTTTTACATTGGTGACATTTTGATCTTTCCACCCTTCCAGGAGTTCTGCTTCTGATAATTCTAGGAGGTCTGCTTCTGATACGACTCCACGTGAGCTATTCATTGATCGGTGTGGTGATACAGAAATTGGTATGTTACCGAACGTCACAAGGTTGCCGAGTTTCTCGTACTGTTGTTTCTGAGGGACCTCAAGAAGAAGGTCTCCGCTAGCCATTTTGATGACTTTGTAACCTGAGCCTAAAGCTTCTATCAAAGATTTCGCAACTATGAATGGAGAAATGGATCTGGCCGGTTTTGAAGCATTTTCACTGTGTACAACATGGTATTTTGGATAGTTATCTTTTGGTCGGTTGAAAGATAGGCAAAGTTCGATCGGC
Organism: Dermacentor silvarum; assembly: GCF_013339745.2. NCBI lineage: Eukaryota > Metazoa > Arthropoda > Arachnida > Ixodida > Ixodidae > Dermacentor > Dermacentor silvarum. The sequence goes on from NC_051160.1 coordinate 39,374,645, forward strand.
AAAGTTCGGTGACGATCAAGTAGGCGGGGAAATGCTGGTGTTCCCATAACGGTTTGTTTTATTTCGGCGGCAATGGCGGCCACCCACCACGGAGCCCAACTAGGGGACGCTGCAGTGCTTAACGCGTAAGGCTGCAGGCGCCAACCGTACATTGCCACTATAACCTAATATATTGTACCCAAGGGAGGGCACATACACAAGGTTAACCCAAGCAGCCTATGAAAATTAGGAAGTGACAGAAGAGAAGAGATGATAGGATAGTTAAAGAAAGGAGACAGGAAAGCAAAAGGTTGGAGAGGGGGATAGGAAAGGGCGACCACCGATTTCCCCCGGGTGGGTCAGTGCGGGGGTGCCGTCTACGTGAAGCCGAGGCCAAAGAGGCGTGTTGCCTCCGCCGAGGGGCCATAAAGGTCCAAGCACTCAGCATTGGCTCAACCCCCAGGATCCTCTTTTCCCCGGACACGGCTAAGCCGCGCACGGTTAGACGCGGGAGGGTCCAACCCTCGTGTGCTCGGGTACGTGGTGGCGCAACACACCAAACGCCTGCTTACGCAGACGCCCCTGCGGGGTTTTCAGATATCTAGAAAATTTAGAGTATACGTTTGGCGAACAACTCATAGATACATAGTTATGCGTTGGTGTTTCATTATAATAACGTTGGTTATTATTAGCCATTTGTAGGACCAACTAAATCAGCTGATGTTTTTAACATAAAAGTGTCCTAATTCGAGCACCACTGAAAATCTCTCTTGTCTACGTACGTCGCGCAATGATCATTACAAATATCCGCAAGGTGGTGATTCTTGGCCCACGAAATGGTTGGGATAATATGCATCGAAATTTAAAGAGCTTGCTACTTTAAAAGAATTGTGCTCATCAAGACATGTGTCTGTCGCATTGAGGATATTTAACCATAATTTATTTTATTACTTAGTAATTTCCATGACGATACGCCTGGCAGGCCCTAGAAAGTCGGTAAAAATTGTCGTGTTTAAAAGTGTCTTTATAAGGTTCCATTGGTCGCAGTGTACCTATCTAATTGTTAGAAAGGTCGGAGTACAAAACTACGAAAGGTTTTCTTAATATCAGAATTCTCTTGATGGCATCTGTTTCAACGATTGTACTTAGGCATCGTTTATTTTGTCACTGAATAATGTCGCGGCCAATGTGCACGGCTCCAGGGACACCCTGATGAGCAGTAAAGATGCCGTGCTTAGAAATGTCTCACTGTCGCGCTCAGTCCTCCTTTCCGGTGGGTGACGACCATCACCGCTCGGTAGCGCCGCGGCGTCACAACCATCGAGATGTGTATGGGTATGGACATGGGTATGGACACATATGGACAGAGCGCAATGTCGCGTTTCCCTATGACACCTCGTAGTAGCCTCAGAGGGGCGGTTTACACAGGACAGCACCATGGGCCTCGCGTGCTTGGTATCGCAGTAATTGCTGCGCCGTTCGAGCAAAACTATGTAATAAAATACAGCGCACTTATGGACATGAACATGTGAATGGGCAACGAGGCTGCCTCTTGTTATGAGAAAACACTTTTGACTTTCATGTTAGGAGCTATCTCTTAAAGAGATGGATCAAGCATGTTTTTTTTCCGCCTTTTTGCAGATTTTGCCACATTTACAGCACAGGACAGTTCTCGGAGGATCTGTCTCGGACTGCCCTGAATTCACATCTAGGCACCACCTTCTTTAGCCAACATTTTATGAGATGTTTTTATGGAAATTTTGGCATCCCAAAACCTAATAAAATTGCTTCCCTAATAGATCAATAATGGCGTCGGAAACCTAGACGAAAGCCCCATGGTGCTTTTTGTATTTCTCAATTCTTTTGATAGCATGACAAAATTGAGCAAACATATTTGTAAGTGTTTACTGGGCACTTTTTTATTTGCATATGGCTACTGACTTAAATTCTCTGAACTGAGAATTTGCATTGGTGGTGGTGACACTCCTACTAAAATCACCAATACGTTATCAACAACTTTTGTGCTGCCTTGTCCTAATTATTTCTGATTTCTTGTGTTGCGAATTTTATCGCCAGACATGCAAATTAACTTTGCTCCAAATCAACAATACGTTATCAACAACCTTTGTGTTACCTTGTCCTTCTAATTCTTTCTGATTTCTTGTGTTGCGAATTTGCTCAGTCAGCCATGCAAATTAACTTTCCTCCAAATCACCAATACGTTATCAACAACTTTTGTATTACCTTGTCCTTCTAATTACTGCTGATTTATTGTAATGTGGCGAATTTGCTCACTCAGCCATGCAAATTAAGTTTGCTCCAAATCACCAATACATTATCAACAACTTTTGTGTTACCTTATCCTTCTAATTATTTCTGATTTCTTGTAATGTTGCGAATTTGCTTACTCAGCCATGCAAATTAACTTTGCTCCAGGAAACACTGGTCTGGTGAGGTCATTCATTCAAATAATTATATCGTTTTTCCTTGCCATCAATCAGGCTAAAACCAGTGCCATCGATGTCGTGTAAATTTTAGCTTGCTTTAATAAAATGGTTCTTTCGACATGGTTATTCCTTGCTGTCGTGTGCACCTAAAATAATTAAAATAAAAAAAATTTAAAAATGAAGAATAATCAGCTCGGTCACGTGGGCGCCTCCAAGGCAAGTGAGCAAAGAAATCGCCTAATTTTGCTGACTAGCCCTGTCGTGAAACAGTCATTCGGGGAACATTTACAGTAGTCACAGCCGTACAGCAAAGCACCCAGATCATTTTAACCGCTCGAAAAATACGAAATCTGAGTAATTTTGGCCAGCGCTCATAAAAACTCAGGAGAGACGGCAAGCAGTTTAAAATATCAAAACATTGCAGTGACGATGTTAAATAGGTTATTTAAGCAGTGATTTGCAAGGATGGTAAGACCAGTTTTTATCACTTGTACAAACAATAATTGTCAAAGGAGACAACACAATGAGGAAAAAAATACACAGTGACACTATTTTCAAAGTGTGTGCACAAAATATATGTGGTGAAAAAAAAGTCCTACATGACCGCAATAAAAGCACCACACTTAGCACGGACAAAAGAAGCAACAAATACACAAGAATAGGAGCCATTACATAAAAAGAAATAAGTGCTTTTAAAAAAAAAAGAAAAAAAGAAAACGAGGACTGCCCGAGAAACAAGACCACGAATCCAGAATACGCGCATAAAATGTACTGTATTCCGATTTATTAACTCTTCTATAGACGTCATTTCTAAAAGCGATATTTTTGGGCCTGCCTCATGATGCAGCTCTGTCAGCAGATGAACAATATCAGGAAGTGAGCATCCACGTCGCTGATCAGTATGCGCTCGTAGGTTTACCGACACAAAAACTTTCTTTAGGCTCAAGTGAGGAATCACACGTGAAGCAATTCAACATGGTGACATCCTAAAAAATCAGCACCCATGCACATCGTACAAAATGTAAACCAGCGTAGCTGAAATGAGCGGGCCCACAACAAATAAGCCACACCTGATTTGTTTCTTTCCTTCTTCCTTTCTTTCTTTCTTGTGCCTGGCTCACATCCGTGTATCCAATGCGTTTATGCGCCACGCGTGATTTTATTAAGGCGAAAACCTTATGCCTCATCGTTCAGTCGACATTCAATGTCTTTGAGCGAAAACCGTGTCATCGAAGCGAAATCGTACACCAAGAGAAGTTCATTGTCATGTATACACTTTCACTGTGCACTGGTACAACACAATTCTTTTTTCTTGATGCACTGGTATCCCGTTACACGCTATTACACACACACTTATTACACACTATTATGTATTATACTTTTGTTCAGCCTTGCACTGTTATACAATGTTTAGGCTGTCACGTTTTTCTCGCAATATTGTCCTTTAATTGTTGTTAGTGTTCTATGATTGGGTAAACATATTTCCAACTTTTCTCCAATGTTCAAAGACTTAAGGAATTGTTATTATGGAATAATGGGGATTCCAACTGTATTTTTCTTTACTATCAGAAATTTCGGGTGCCATTTTTTAAGAAATGGTCTATTTCATTTGTTGCTAGTTCTTCACTTAATACTATGCACATCATAATTCTTGTGTTTTTTAATACCGGATACACCGCTTTTTGGGGCTTTTTTTAACTTCAATGAACCCTCTTGTTTTCCACAAATTATACATTATACTAAGGTCAGTA
>NC_051160.1:39378921-39422988 GCF_013339745.2 Dermacentor silvarum
TGTTGTAGTGTGCCTATTCTGATCTGCAAAGTGACTTGTGTGCGGCGTGTCTTGATTCTGGGGCCAATCGAGGCTCTGATAGTGTGTTTGTTGTCGTTTCTCTGTGTCACAGGCCAGTAGGCCCTGACCTTTTTCTGAGAAGGGTTTTAGGTCCATTACAGGGACAGCTATGGGTGAAGTGGCAGCGTCTGTTTGAACGGATGTGGCTAGCTTGTCGGCCAACTCATTCCCTTCGATCTCGCGGTGCCCTGGCACCCAGCAGAGCACAATTTGCTGCTTCGATACATACGCGGTGCAAATGGTGGAATAAAGAGCTACAATTACGGGGTTTCTGTGCCTTAGAGTTTTTAAACATTTCAATACGCTCAAAGAGTCAGTATAAATGACTGCCTTGGGTATGTCTAACTGTTTGATGTGTTTAACCGCCGCCAGGATGGCGTAGGCCTCCGCTGTAAAGATGGTTGTATTTGGGTGTAGAGCTCCCGCAGCCGAAAAGGATGGACCGACCGCCGCGTAAGACACGCCAGCGAGCGACTTTGAAGCGTCAGTAAAATATTCTGGACAAGAGTACTTGTGCTGCAATTCGAGGAAGTGCATACGGATATGTACGACCGCGCATGCTTTGTGACCTCAATGAAGACAGATCACAGTCAATCAGCTGCCACTGCCATGGCGGCAGCTGTACAGGAGGGGGCATGACATTGTGCTCGTGGAGCGACACATTCATTTCTTCGGCAAGACTTCTTACTCGCAGTGCGTAAGGCCTTCTCACGGAGGGGCGGTTCTGAAAGGTTTGGGCACTGGACAGATCATTTATGGTTGTGTAGGTAGGGTGCGTATTGTTTGAGTTCACTTTTAGAAATATGCAAAGGATAAGTACGTTCTCTGCAGATGGAGCGACCATTCATTTGATTCAGCGTAGAGGCTTTCTACGGGCTTGTTCTGAACGCACCCGTAGAAAGGCGGATACCTGGTGGACAGGGTCCAACATCTTCAAGGCGCTCAGCGTCGCAGAGTGATATATAATGGAACCAGTCTATACGGGATCGGATGAGGCTCTTATAGAGATTCAATAGACATCTTGTGTCACTACCCCACGCAGTGCGAGACAACACTTTCAGGATGTTCATTGTTTTCATGCACTTGTTTCTTAGGTACTTTAGATGTGGGATAATGTTAGCTTCGCGTCTAGAATTACGCCCAGAATTTGTGTTCCGTTTTTACAGGTAGACCCTCACCCTGCATCTCGATGTTGGGATCAGGGTGCAGACCTCTTTTCTGGAAAAGAGACGCATGTGGACTTTTGTGGGTTAAGCCTAAACCCATTCTCGTCTGCCCACTTAGACAGCTTGTTCAGACCAAGTTGAACTTGTCGCTCACAGATTGCAAGGTTACATGAGGTGAACCCTATCTGTACATCGTCGACATATACTGAATAAAATATGTTGCGTGGATGTACAGACGCAGAGAGTTCATTTTTATGATAAAAAGGGTGCAACTGAGCACACCACCCTGTGTACTCCAGTTTTCCTGCACATATGGTACTGATAGGCATTACCCACACGGACACGGAATCTGCGGTTGGACAGGTAACTTTCAATGATATTCAGCATATTTCCACGTATTCCAAAGTGTGCGAGGTCTCTCAGTATTCCGAACCGCCACGTGGTGTCGTATGCTTTTTCCATATCGAGAAAACAGACAGGAAGAATTGCTTGTTGACACAAGCCTCACGAATCTGAGCCTCTATGCGTATCAGATGGTCAGTGGTGGATCGGCCATCGCGAAACCCATTGGTATGGGTCAAGCAGCTTATTTGATTCTAGGAAATGTATCAGACGGCGGTTTATCATCTTTTCGAAGACTTTGCAGATGCAGCTTGTTAGAGCTATGGGCCGATAGCTGGATACGGACGATGGGTCCTTGCCCTGCTTTAGGATAGGGATCACTATGGCCTCTTTCCAGGCAGAGGGATCTCGCCGGAGGTCCATATAGAGTTATAGAGACAAAGAAGGGTTTTCTTCGTTTCACGGACAGGTTTTTTCAACATTTCGTATAGTATGTCAGAACCTGGGTAGATTGTTTGCAACAGGTGAGTGATGCATGCAGCTCTGCAAGGAGAAAGCAAGTTATATTGCTCGTTCCCGGTGCTCTTTCGGTCTAGTTTTTGTTTTTCTATTGCTGTTTTGTATTTTATAAATGCTGGAGAATAGTGTGATGAACTGGACACATGTTCAAATGTGCACCCGATGGTTCGCTTGGTCCTCCAGGCTGTCTCCCTGCGTGTGTACCAGGGGAGGCGGATTTGTTTGTCGCCCTCTTACTCTATTGACCCTGTTCCAAACCTTGGCCTCATCCGTGTACGAATTGATGCTTGATAAGAATTTTTGCCAGCTGTCTCTTCTGGCTTGTCTGCGCGTTCTCCTACCTTGGGATTTGTTTTTCTTGAAATTGACGAGGTTTTCAGTAGTAGGAAAATCGCGAAGCTGCCTCCATGCTTTGTTCTGCTGCCTACGTGCGTTCCGGCATTGTTCATTCCACCACGGACACGGCGTTTGCTAGAAAGTCCACTTGTTTGTGGAATACATTTAACAGCTGCATCAATTATGAAATTAGTAAATATTCGACGGCACCGTCAATTCCGAGTGATGAAATGTCTGCCCACGAGAGCGTACTGGTAAGTGTTTGGAATTTCTCCCAGTCCGCTGCATCGACCTTCCACCGGGGAGCGTGTGGTGGAGATTCGTATTGTCTTGGTGTTCTCAGCAGTATGGGGAAATGTCGCTCCCGTAAGGGTTTTTATAACTTCCCATTCAAGTTCAGGAATTAGGATGGAGAAGCTATGCTGAGATCTATAAGAAAAAGTTTTGTTTGCAAGACAATAATATGTAGGTTCTTTTTGTTCAGCAGACACGTACCGGATGAGAAAAGAAAGCCTTCAATTAGACGGCCTCGCGCATCGATGCGAGAGTCGCCCCACAGGCCGCTGTGTGCATTGAGATCCCCAAGAACAAGATAAGGTTCTGGCAATTCGTCTATAAAGGACTGAATTCATGTTTGTGTAAATGGTAATGTGGGGTATGTAAAGCGAGCAAATCGTGACGAGTTTGTTTAGGAGAACAAGTCGAACTGCCACTGCTTCAAGTGGCGTTTGTAGCTTAAACGTTGACACGCTATGCTTTTGTGAATTATAATGCAACACCGCCTGAAGATGCAAGAGCATCATCGCGTCTTTACGAAACGTAACATACTGTCGGAGAAAGTTTGTATGTTCCGATTTTAGGTAGTTTCCTGTACACACAGCACTTTTGGATTGTGTTCGTGGAGAAGTTCTTGCACATCATCGAGGTTCCTCAGAAGGCCTCTGACGTTCCATGTATGATTTGTGTTTCCATACTGAAGTAATGGTGCTGTGTACTAAAAAAGGAAGTGTTGCCTTAGATTACAGAGCCTTTCCGGGCCCTGTAACGCGGGATTTGTCCTTCCTGAAGCGGTCGAGGGAGCCTCGCCGCTCCTTAGGCGCTTGGTGCGCCGTCGGGTCGGGTGTAGTGTCCATTGCCTCCTGTGGGGCGCCGGACACGCGCTCTTGCGAGCGAGAAATTTCGCGAGAAAGTCTCGCCGCGAAGGACGAGACCTTTGCACCCACCAGCCCGGAGGTTGATGGGGCTGTCTTTGGGCCTGAGCTGCGCCGGCTGTTGCCAGCGGCAGCAGGGGCCGGAGAGGGTGAGGCAGCCTTGACTGCACCCACCGTGGGCGCTGCTGGCTGTCCTGCCGGTTCGCTACGCGAAGCGCAGGATGCCGCCGTGGACTGTTGTGGTGCCGGTAACCCTAGGGTAACCGGGCTTGTTTGCTGTTTGGGTGGGGTAGGCTTAGCTCCTTCCACCCAGGGGGCAGGGGCCACAAGCGGCAGCTCGCTGTGTGCGGGCTGGGCAGGTGGCAGTGGCCGCTGCGACGCTGCCCCCCGACGCGCCGCATCAGCATAAGATGTGTTGTGGAAAAGTGAGCACTCTTACGGGCTTCCTTGAAAGAAATATTTTCTTTTACTTTTAGGGTGATAATGTTCTTTTCTTTTTTCCAGTTTGGACAGGAACGTGAGTAGGATGCGTGGTCACCACTGCAGTTCACACAGTGAGGAGTGCCAGTACAGTTGTCGGAGGAGTGGCCCTGTACCCACACCTTGCACAAGTTATTTGACCACGACAGCTCTGTGAGCCATGGCCAAATCTTTGGCATTGGAAGCACCGTCTAGGGTTAGGGGACATATGGTCGAACAGTTAACCTAATGTATCCTGTTTCGATGGTTTCAGGCAGAACGCTAGATCCAAATGTGAGGACAAGATGTTTGGTGGGGATTTCTTTGTTGTCCCGTCTGATGATGATACGTTTTACATTGGTGACATTTTGATCTTTCCACCCTTCCAGGAGTTCTGCTTCTGATAATTCTAGGAGGTCTGCTTCTGATACGACTCCACGTGAGCTATTCATTGATCGGTGTGGTGATACAGAAATTGGTATGTTACCGAACGTCACAAGGTTGCCGAGTTTCTCGTACTGTTGTTTCTGAGGGACCTCAAGAAGAAGGTCTCCGCTAGCCATTTTGATGACTTTGTAACCTGAGCCTAAAGCTTCTATCAAAGATTTCGCAACTATGAATGGAGAAATGGATCTGGCCGGTTTTGAAGCATTTTCACTGTGTACAACATGGTATTTTGGATAGTTATCTTTGGTCGGTTGAAAGATAGGCAAAGTTCGATCGGCAAAGTTCGGTGACGATCAAGTAGGCGGGGAAATGCTGGTGTTCCCATAACGGTTTGTTTTATTTCGGCGGCAATGGCGGCCACCCACCACGGAGCCCACTAGGGGACGCTGCAGTGCTTAACGCGTAAGGCTGCAGGCGCCAACCGTACATTGCCACTATAACCTAATATATTGTACCCAAGGGAGGGCACATACACAAGGTTAACCCAAGCAGCCTATGAAAATTAGGAAGTGACAGAAGAGAAGAGATGATAGGATAGTTAAAGAAAGGAGACAGGAAAGCAAAAGGTTGGAGAGGGGGATAGGAAAGGGCGACCACCGATTTCCCCCGGGTGGGTCAGTGCGGGGGTGCCGTCTACGTGAAGCCGAGGCCAAAGAGGCGTGTTGCCTCCGCCGAGGGGCCATAAGGTCCAAGCACTCAGCATTGGCTCAACCCCCAGGATCCTCTTTTCCCCCGGACACGGCTAAGCCGCGCACGGTTAGACGCGGGAGGGTCCAACCCTCGTGTGCTCGGGTACGTGGTGGCGCAACACACCAAACGCCTGCTTACGCAGACGCCCCTGCGGGGTTTTCAGATATCTAGAAAATTTAGAGTATACGTTTGGCGAACAACTCATAGATACATAGTTATGCGTTGGTGTTTCATTATAATAACGTTGGTTATTATTAGCCATTTGTAGGACCAACTAAATCAGCTGATGTTTTTAACATAAAGTGTCCTAATTCGAGCACCACTGAAAATCTCTCTTGTCTACGTACGTCGCGCAATGATCATTACAAATATCCGCAAGGTGGTGATTCTTGGCCCACGAAATGGTTGGGATAATATGCATCGAAATTTAAAGAGCTTGCTACTTTAAAAGAATTGTGCTCATCAAGACATGTGTCTGTCGCATTGAGGATATTTAACCATAATTTATTTTATTACTTAGTTATTTCCATGACGATACGCCTGGCAGGCTTTAAACCTAGAAAGTCGGTAAAAATTGTCGTGTTTAAAAGTGTCTTTATAAGGTTCCATTGGTCGCAGTGTACCTATCTAATTGTTAGAAAGGTCGGAGTACAAAACTACGAAAGGTTTTCTTTAATATCAGAATTCTCTTGATGGCATCTGTTTCAACGATTGTACTTAGGCATCGTTTATTTTGTCACTGAATAATGTCGCGGCCAATGTGCACGGCTCCAGGGACACCCTGATGAGCAGTAAAGATGCCGTGCTTAGAAATGTCTCACTGTCGCGCTCAGTCCTCCTTTCCGGTGGGTGACGACCATCACCGCTCGGTAGCGCCGCGGCGTCACAACCATCGAGATGTGTATGGGTGAGCGGGTGATGCCGCCGTCGTAGCTCTAACGACGGTCTCGACACATATGGACTGAGCGCAATGTCGCGTTTCCCTATGACACCTCGTAGTAGCCTCAGAGGGGCGATTTACACAGGACAGCACCATGGGCCTCGCGTGCTTGGTATCGCAGTAATTGCTGCGCCGTTCGAGCAAAACTATGTAATAAAATACAGCGCACTTATGGACATGAACATGTGAATGGGCAACGAGGCTGCCTCTTGTTGTGAGAAAACACTTTTGACTTTCATGTTAGGAGCTATCTCTTAAAGAGATGGATCAAGCATGTTTTTTTTTTCCGCCTTCTTGCAGATTTTGCCACATTTACAGCACAGGACAGTTCTCGGAGGATCTGTCTCGGACTGCCCTGAATTCACATCTAGGCACCACCTTCTTTAGCCAACATTTTATGAGATGTTTTTATGGAAATTTTGGCATCACAAAACCTAATAAAATTGCTTCCCTAATAGATCAATAATGGCGTCGGAAACCTAGACGAAAGCCCCATGGTGCTTTTTGTATTTCTCAATTCTTTTGATAGCATGACAAATTGAGCAAACATATTTGTAAGTGTTTACTGGGCACTTTTTTATTTGCATATGGCTACTGACTTAAATTCTCTGAACTGAGAATTTGCATTGGTGGTGGTGACACTCCTACTAAAATCACCAATACGTTATCAACAACTTTTGTGCTGCCTTGTCCTAATTATTCTGATTTCTTGTGTTGCGAATTTTATCGCCAGACATGCAAATTAACTTTGCTCCAAATCAACAATACGTTATCAACAACCTTTGTGTTACCTTGTCCTTCTAATTCTTTCTGATTTCTTGTGTTGCGAATTTGCTCACTCAGCCATGCAAATTAACTTTCCTCCAAATCACCAATACGTTATCAACAACTTTTGTATTACCTTGTCCTTCTAATTACTGCTGATTTATTGTAATGTGGCGAATTTGCTCACTCAGCCATGCAAATTAAGTTTGCTCCAAATCACCAATACATTATCAACAACTTTTGTGTTACCTTATCCTTCTAATTATTTCTGATTTCGTGTAATGTTGCGAATTTGCTTACTCAGCCATGCAAATTAACTTTGCTCCAGGAAACACTGGTCTGGTGAGGTCATTCATTCAAATAATTATATCGTTTTTCCTTGCCATCAATCAGGCTAAAACCAGTGCCATCGATGTCGTGTAAATTTTAGCTTGCTTTAATAAAATGGTTCTTTCGACATGGTTATTCCTTGCTGTCGTGTGCACCTAAATAATTAAATAAAAAAAAATTTAAAATGAAGAATAATCAGCTCGGTCACGTGGGCGCCTCCAAGGCAAGTGAGCAAAGAAAGCGCCTAATTTTGCTGACTAGCCCTGTCGTGAAACAGTCATTCGGGGAACATTTACAGTAGTCACAGCCGTACAGCAAAGCACCCAGATCATTTTAACCGCTCGCAAAATACGAAATCTGAGCAATTTTGCCCAGCGCTCATAAAAACTAAGGAGAGACGGCAAGCAGTTTAAAATATCAAAACTTTGCACTGACGATGTTAAATGGGTTATTTAAGCAGTGATTTGCAAGGATGGTAAGACCAGTTTTTATCACTTGTACAAACAATAATTGTCAAAGGAGACAACACAATGAGGAAAAAAAAAACACAGTGACACTATTTTCAAAGTGTGTGCACAAAATATATGTGGTGAAAAAAAAAGTCCTACATGACCGCAATATAAGCACCACACTTAGCACGGACAAAAGAAGCAACAAATACACAAGAATAGGAGCCATTACATAAAAAGAAATAAGTGCTTTAAAAAAAGAAAAAAAGAAAACGAGGACTGCCCGAGAAACAAGACCAGGAATCCAGAAACCGCGCATAAAATGTACTGTATTCCGATTTATTAACTCTTCTATAGTCGTCATTTCTAAAAGCGATATTTTTGGGCCTGCCTCATGATGCAGCTCTGTGAGCAGATGAACAATATCAGGTAGTGAGCATCCACGTCGCTGATCAGTATGCGCTCCTAGGTTTACCGACACAAAAACTTTCTTTAGGCTCAAGTGAGGAATCACACGTGAAGCAATTCAACATGGTGACATCCTAAAAAAAATCAGCACCCATGCACATCGTACAAAATGTAAACCAGCGAAGCTGAAATGAGTGGCCCCACAACAAATAAGCCACACCTGATTTGCTTCTTTCCTTCTTCCTTTATTTCTTTTTTGTGCCTGGCTCACATCCGTGTATCCAATGCGTTTATGCGCCACGCGTGATTTTATTAAGGCGAAAACCTTATGCCTCATCGTTCAGTCGACATTCAATGTCTTTGAGCGAAAACCGTGTCATCGAAGCGAAATCGTACACCAAGAGAAGTTCATTGTCATGTATACACTTTCACTGTGCACTGGTACAACACAATTCTTTTTTCTTGATGCACTGGTATCCCGTTACACGCTATTACACACACACTTATTACACACTATTATGTATTATACTTTTGTTCAGCCTTGCAGAGTTATACAATGTTTACGCTGTCACACAATACTTTTGTAACCTTACATGCAATTGGTTCAGCCTTGCACTGTTATACAATGTTTAGGCTGTCACGTTTTGCTCGCAATATTGTCCTTTACTTGTTGTTAGTGTTCTATGATTGGGTAAACATATTTCCAATTTTTCTCCAAAGTTCAAAGACTTAAGGAATTGTTATTATGGAATAATGGGGATTCCAACTGTATTTTTCTTTACTATCCGAAATTTCGGGTGCCATTTTTTAAGAAATGGTCTATTTCATTTGTTTGCTAGTTCTTCACTTAATATTTTGCACATCATAATTCTTGTGTTTTTTAATACCGGATACACCGCTTTTTGCGGCTTTTTTTAACTTCAACGAACCCTCTTCTTTTCCACAAATTATACATTATTACTAAGGTCAGTAATTTTTCAAAGAGGCTTTTCTCCTTCTCTTCTTTGGCTAGATTTGTTCTGAAATTAGCAGTGGCTATTTTCCAAACTTTGGCTGGAAGGCATTCTTTGAATGCATGCTTTTGTGATTCTGGTTCTTTGCAGTTAGGACATTGTTCTGATGGTGTGATTCCGAGCCATGCTAATGTTATTTTTGTCGGGAGAACACCCCACCGTCTTTTCCATTCAGATTCTTTGACCTCCTTCGGTAGTTGCGTCTGTTGCCAAAATTTCCATTTTTGTGGGAAACATTTTGTTACTTCTTCCATTTTTAATTCCTTCAGGGCCATTGTAGCCCTTATTTCTGCTGGCTTTATTTCTGTTAGTGTGGTTTCTGGACAAAGTTCCTCTATCGCTTTTTTTTTGTGTTCACTGCTTTTTTGTAGAATTGAAGCTGGATTTCGGCTCTTGGGCCTTTCCAGATTTATGCAGGTTGCGAAGTGATCAAGAGTGCTGATCCAGTATTTTAGTAACGGTTTTGCAACGAAGTGATTCTCGTTAGACAATGTGGTGACCATTTTTGCGGCCAGCGTTCGCGCCGTTAGTCAAACGTTTAGTATCCCTAACCCCTCTCTTGTCGGGGGTAGTCTAGTAACTGTCTTTGTAACCGGTGCTGGTTTCTTTCCCCAAAGGAAACTCCCTATATATGAGGGTAGACAATCTGCTTGCGACCAGTCGAGGCATTTTTGTAACTCTTGCTACGTAGAAAGCGGGAGAACATAATTTGGCTCTCACTATTTCCGCCTTCTCTAACAGACTCAGTTCTTGATGTCGTGGGTTTTCAGCTACCTGGGTCGCTTTTTTAGGGGTTCGTCCCGAACGTTTTGGCGATATGTCTCCTGGTTGGAACCACAATCCAAGAACTGTTGCTGCTTGCACAAATTGCACTTCACCAAGTGATTCTTCTCTAAATGCTCCAAATCGCAGTGCTTTGCTTTTTTTCTGGTTAATTTTTGCTCCAGATATTGTAGCGTACTCTTGAAATGTTTGCAAAAATGTCTGATAGCTGCATTCGTCTTTCAGAAATAAAGATATATTGTACGCAAAAGCTGAAATCTTCATTTCCCCCATTACTGGTAAAGGGAAACCTCTGATTCTTTTTTCTTTATCGACTGTTCTCAGGAGTGGATCTAAAGTCATGAGAAAGAGTCCCGGCGAGAGTGCACAACATTGTCGCACCCCTCTCGTAACTGCAAAATTATCTGTGAGCATGTTGTTAAATTGGATTTCACTTGTGATATCTTTATAGAGTATTTGGATGATATCTATGAAGTCCTGAGGAAAGGCGAATTGTCTCACATCTTCATATATGTATTGATGGTTCACTTTATTGTATGCTTTTTCTCGATCTATTGTGATGAAGGCTCCTTTGATTTGTTTTAGCTAGACATAAGTGAATATATCACGTGTTAAAGCCAATGACGCGAATATAAATCAATCAATCAACCAATCAATGTTATTTAGAATTCATTACAGCATCTGCACATAACGAATGTGAGGACAAGAACAAAAAGATGCTAAGTAGCAGCTTGACATGGTTCTTGCCTGTATTGATCAATATTGATCTCCGTGCGACTGCTGCTGTTTGTAGTTCTGATATAATCATTGGTAGTACTTCATTTAGTGTATGTGTTAAGATCGTTGCTGCTATTTTATAGTCTGTGTTTAGCAATGTGATTGGTCTCCACCAGCTCACATCTAGTAAGTCATTGCTTGATTTGGCCAGTAAAATGATTCTTCCACTTGCGAATGAAGGGGGTTTCTTCTTTTGAATGATAAGGTTGTTTGTCATTTTTACTAGTCTTTGTTCGACTTTTTCAAAAAAAGTAAGCTAGAATCCCGTCAAAGTTTCGTCTGCTCCGGGTGCTGTTTCTTGCGTAATTTTCTTGATTTTCTTTAATACTTCCTCCTCTGTAGCAGGGGCACACAGTTCATCGTGATTTTCTTCTTGTACTTGGGGGAGGTTTTCAAACAGTCTGGTTATGTTGCTTTCTTGGATGGTGTTGTTTCCTTGTAACACTTTCCGAAAGTGATCAAGGAATACTTTCTTAATAGATTCTTCATCTGTGGTTATTTCACCTTTGCCTGTCCGTATAGCTTCTATTCTTTTTTTTTCCGTTCGCTGTCTTGGTTCAGTTCGCAGACTGGTTGGCTTGAGTTTGTTTGATCAAACTTCTGTTATTCTGTGTGGAAGTTTTCGTTCTGTCTTATTTCTCTCGAGTTTTGCTTATACTTAGCACGTAAACACTCGAGGTATTATTGAATGCAGTAAGTCTGCTCTCCTCCACGTTCTACTCTCCGTATTCTACGTAATATTTAGTTCAGGATCTTAGTGATTCTTCTTTTTTTGTTTTTCCCAGCTTTCAATTTGCCCGGTGCTTGCGCGCTTTCTCACTCCGGCATTTTCGAAGCGAAGTTTCCGCGGTGATCGAGTGAGATGAGTTCATGTGTACCTGTGCGCGCGTGACAACGTGCTTGTCTATTTAGTTAGTAAGCGATTGTTTACAACTTTATACGGCTCATTCAACTACTATCCTTGCTTCGTATAGTTAACTACTAACTTGCTATCGCAATTGATGCTTTGCTTTTCGGGCGAAACTGCGCCCCCCTTTTTTTATTGTGATAAAGGGGTCTCTGAGGAATATGCGAAAAATCCAGACAGCCTTAGCTGAAGAACCATTGTGATAAATCACTGCTGCTTTATCAGATGCTCCGATACACAATTTAAGGATCGATCGCATATTAGAAATTTCTATACCAGCCACCATATTTCCCCATCCCTTCAAGGTTAACATAGCTAAAAAGTCTATAAAAAGCGGCACTACTCTTGCTAATTGATTTTCTGTGTTCATTGCCCAATTGTGTGTAGGTATGCAGAGATTGTAAAGCTTCTGCGTAAACACCTCACGTAAATGCCAGATTAGGAATTACCATATTATATTTAACTGGCTTATTCTTTCTCACCATTATTCAATAAAGTATGCATTTAGGATTCTAATCGTTTCCGTACGCATTTATTTAAAGGTTGCATTAAATGTAGCAAACCTTATTTACATCAAGGTAGAAAAGGTTGCGCTTTGACAATGAAGAAAAACTCAGTAGCGCTGGCAATTATATTTCCTAAATACTAACTCCGCCAGAGATAATCTGTCTGCAGAGCTATCATTGGTGTGTGATAAGCTTATACCACCGAGCACAAAGTCGCGTGAGGGAAAGTGAGTTTGTTTCACAATTGTTGTTTTTGATTGTTCTTGCGCTTGAGCAGAAACACAGGTTATGTGCAGATTTTGATAGTAACAGTGATACAGGTTGTTTACATGACCGAATAGCAGTCTAGGAAAACTGAGGTTTTCTTGCTAAATAACTAATACATAGTTCAGGACGAAGTGCATGCCAAAGAGAGGATTATGATTTTTAATTTTCATGGAAGCTTGAAATATCGCGTATGGAAGATCACATAATTCTTGTCTTTGGGATCTATTATTCGAAGAGGCGGACATTATTTGCACGAGAAACCGAAATACATGTTCCAATATTTAACAAATATTCGCTATTTGCGTAAAAAATTTAATTATGGAGTTTTACGGGCCAAAACCACGATCTGATTATGAGGCACGACGTAGTGGGGGACTCCGGAAATTTCGACCACCTGGGCTTCTTTAACGTGCACCTAAATCTAAGTACACGAGTGTTTTCGCATTCCGCCCCCATAGAAATGCGGCCGCCATGGCCGGGGTTCGATCCCGGCACCTCGTGCTGAGCAGCCTGCTATGTACGTTCTTACCTAATTACTTTAAGGTACAAACTGCAATTTACAAATTGTAGCCCGTGAGATTGCAAGACGTATCCACTCGAAATGAATTTCCAGGATTACACCAGTTTCGATATATTATTTCACAAAGTGTGTGTCGAAATACATGGATCTTCGAGTTATTTTTGTGCTTAAATACATTTTTGAGCGTTGTGTTAAAAAAGACTATCGTCTTTAAATGTAACTCGAACAACAGCGCATTTTTGTGGCGAGTTTGATGGCACATGTCTCCAAAATCGTGTCATGCAGAAAATTTATTCCAAGTGAATACGTCTTGCAAACTCCCGGCTACAATCCGTAAATTATCATATGGGACGTAAAATAGTTATTTACTAACTTAATTCAGTATTTTTGTTCATTCGTTGAATATCTGTTTGGATTTCTTGTGAAAGTAATGTCCGCCTTTCTTAATGTTGCAGCCTAAAATTATGTTATCGGCAATAGGCGACCTTGAAAAATTCTATGAAACTTAAAAATGATCACCTCGTAATATTCACAGCAAGTGGGTGTGAAGTTATAGTGAACATGTTTTGGTGATGTTAGAGCGTGGACTTTATACAAGCATGTTCGTGTATATCGAGACACAAAATTGGCAGCGTCCCTACCTTTTGCCACAAAGTGAGCCTTTCTCTTAAATGTACATAATAAGTAGCGGAGCAATCTTATTTTGGTGGGTCTAGAAGTCTACTGAAAACATTATATTTTGTGCTTTAATTTGCGTTGCTCCAGAATAGTTGTGTCATGCAATTTCAGTGTTTTAGTTAGGTGTTCAAATATCCTCCTAGCCCGGAATAATCCTGAAAGATACATTCGAAAGCGTAATGTCTAAAAAAATGTTGTTTTCGAGTATTGCGTGCACATTCGTATTCATCCTATTTTTTAACAAGTTCTCATGTTTATTTTTTTTTCGTCGCGAAAGATAACACAAGTGAATATACCATTGTTGTGTGATGGCTTAGGGAGTTTTTTTTTTGCGCTGTGTAAAAAAATTAAATGATGGCGCAATATGAAAAAAGCAGTGAGGCTCCCGGAAGCACGTGTGGGTAGAAGGTACGAAAAACGCGCACAGTCACAGAGCTTTTCAAACCGCAGGATCGGCAATGAAAGGTTTGGTCGGTATATTTGCGGCCTGTCTTCTCGTCTCCATTGTTCTTGTGGAAGGTAAGCTGCACTAAATATTCGACTGCGGACATTGAAGCAATTTACAGTAGTGTTTTTTTCTATTTTGTGACAACGTCGCGTAGTTATATTTGTTCTTTTTCAATTACCTACCTAAATAGTCACACATCGTAAAGGTTTCTTTGTTCGGGCATCTTAAGCAAACCTGGAAAAGGATATGGTCATTTTGGATAGATAAGCCACGCCTAAGTCAAATTATTTTATTGTGGCTGAGATCTGGTAGATACGCATTGGAACAATAAGCGTAAGGGCGATTTAAAACGTTGAACCAGTCAGGCCACTGAAAAATGTTTTGGCAAATGCCACGAACCTCGCTTCCTTAGAGAGAGCAAGCGTAATGCGTTCGTTGTCATTGTCACGCATTCGTTGCCATACCAGCGTTGTAATGCCGTCGTCATCGTTGCACCGTCGTCATTCTAATTTCAAGCTCCAACTCGAAATGACCCGCCGCGGTGGCTCAGTTAGCTAAGGCGTTGTGCTGCTGAGCACGAGGCCGCGGGATCGAATGCCGGCCGTGGCGGCCGCATTTCCATTCATGCGAAATGCTAAAACGCCCGTGTGCTTGCGTTGTAGTGCACATTAAAGAGCTCTAGGTATTCAAAATTAATCCGGAGCCCTTCAGCACGGCGTGCCACATAATCAGAACTGGGTTTGGCACGTAAAACCCCAGAAAGAAGCATTTGCATATGAAAGGGGTTCCATTTTTAAAGCTACTTCATTTTGAAACAACATTCATGAATTCAATGAAAAGCTCTGGGAATTTAACATCGCGCTTTCAATGATGGTAGATGAAACAATTAGGTTGGTGCAAATTCTGCTTATATAAATCTTACCTTTCTCTTCACTAAAACACGCAACCATTATAACAGCTTCGTGTATACTTAGTATGCTATGTTAAAGGGACCCCGACACATTTTTTTAACATAGTAAGAAAACATGGCCGATCAGTTAACGAGGGTCCTATTAAAATGTGAGTCAAATAACATTGCACTGCATGCAGCAAGGAATTTACAATTTCATGTCAAAATGCGTGAAAAACCGCTTTTTCTAGTTTTCGCAATGTCGTCATGCGCCGTCCTCGCAAGTGCCTGTAGACACACAACACATGTTGACTAATGTTGTGATCGCGAGAGCATTCTCAATAATAAAATTATCGCTTATTTGAGGTGAATAAATGAATACAGACACACACGCACACACGCACACACACACACACACACACACACACACACACACACACACACACACATATATATATATATATATATATATATATATAAGTGATCTACAAAAGATAGATATACCATGCAATATTTGTACGGACGGTATAAATACACAGTTGCACATTGTAGCATTGGATGAACCTGGCAACTGAGATTAAATGCGACCCGCCGGGGTGGCTCAGTCAGCTAAGGCGTTGCGCTGCTGAGCACGAGGTCGCGGGATCGAATCCCGGCCCCGGCGGCCGCATTTCGATGGAGGCGAAATGCAAAAACGCCCGTGTGCTTGCGTTGTAGTGCACGTTAAAGAACCCCAGGAGGTCAAAATTAATCCGGAGCCCTCCACTACGGCGTGCCTCATAATCAGAACTGGTTTTGGCACGTAAAACCCCAGAAAGAAGAAGAAGAGATTAAATGCGTAGCGTAGATACCGCGACCGCCACGGGGTACCGCCCCGAGCCGTCTCACGTTATACCCCCGGTCTCGCGTTCCATCAGTGGGCGTGACCAGTGGGGCCTTTCTACTTTGCGCCCCTTGCCGTTTCCCCTGTGGTTGCTTCCAGCATGCTACTGGAAAGGAAAGGAGACAAACAGACACTGACCTTGCTTTATAACTACGTGTAAGTTCACTTGTTCTTGTAGGATATGGAAAGGTTTCCCGCCAAGCGATTTGTGTGGTGACGTCATTCAGATTATTAATATTTTTTATTAAGTCAGAAAATTGTTTTAGGGCTCTTTATTAGCCTAGGCTTTCTCGGTGTCGCTGGTAGCGAGGTTTATTTCAGTCTCAATCGGTCATTTTCACTAGGGGACAAAAGCAAGCATGTGAGAACATTGTGCCTGTTGGCCTTGTTAGTAAAGCTCAATGTGGTGAAAATTACCAAAAACCTCAGGTGCCGTGCGTAACCCTTGCATGGAAGAGCATGTAATTGACTTCCAATAAAATATCTCCAGCCAGAGATTTGTCGAATCAGTGTAAACACGGCAGCTCACCACACGAGATTTGAAGTACTTTTGCGAAAGATTGAGTATTTCCTAGTCATGCTAAATCACTCTAGAGGAGCTAAGACCGAAATACACTTCGAGTAAACTTTATTGCACTCATCGATGGGATAATTATGGTTGAAGGAATGATCAGCTGATTGGGCACTCCACAATTAGGAACGGGATAGTAGAAAACTTAAATGAGAGAAAGAAAATACGGCCAAAGTAAGTAAATATGTTTGTAGGCAGCCTAGTGTGTATCATTTCATTTATCGTTTGTGGTTTTCTCACACTGTATCAATGTAAGGTATAAACAACACGGGGATATTCTACTTACTTCGACAACCTTGCAGATTTACAAATCACAACTTTATACTTTATCCATTCGTAGATCACAACGAGCGCTAGACGACATTTATAACTGTACAGTAAATAACATTACAACCATTTTGATGTGTCTTTTTTTAGGGGCAGGCAGAGGAGGCTGCTCACTCAAGCCGATAATCGGGAAGTGCCCATGCACAATTAAAATGTGGCATTATGACCCGAGTCTGAAAAGTTGCAAAACTATATTACTCGGTGCATGTCCACGGCAGAAGAAACTAAATGCGTATCCGACATGCGAAGCATGCCTAAAAAGGTGCTACCCAAACAGTAAGTGCAATTCCTATACAGAGAATGACCACCTGCTCAACACAATGGTGAACCCTAAAAATTGAGGTAAAAACACTGTAACTCCTTTCCAGAGGCAATTGCGTCAGGTAGGCGTATTTTACGAAAATGAAGCGTTTTCATTGCAACAATTTTAGCGTATTTTTACAGTAAAGTCAACGCGACTACAAGCACTACAAAACGTTATAAGGGTAGGGTATTGATTTGGGAGAGTTGGTAGTAATCCATGATAGCAGTCTTCTGCACATAAATTTGAGGACGAAAAGTCGACAAACAAGAGCGCTTGAATTCAGCATTTGATTCCATCGCGATTTTATTGGCTGATCTTGTTGCGAACCGGATCCACGTCATCGATGTATAAAATCTCGCCTTTTTTGCCGAAAAGACTGAGTTCGAAATTTGCACTTGTGTTCACGAGTCTCCCGCCTTCATCGTCCTGTTTGTGCGCAAAAGTCTACCATGCTATTTTATGGGTGTTTCCAATAGGGAGGAGGAGGAGGAGGAGAGAAAGAGAAGGCAGGGATGTTAACCAGAAATGCGTCTCGTTGGCTACCCTACTCTGGGGGACGGGAAAGAGGGAATAGAAAGATGAGATAGAGAGAGGAGGGGGGGGGGGAGGAAGGACACGGTGAGTTCGCGCACGCAAGCGGAGGGCCTGAGCAATTCAAAGGCGTTCACATAGGCCAGTCGTCCTCAAGTAAGACAACAGTGCCTTCACAGCTTTGTGGGCTGACGAGCGATGGGGACGGTCTTCAAGGAGTACCTGCACGGACAACGGTCCATCGTCAAGTCGTCGCAATGCGTTCGATAAAGTTTGTCTTTCCGACTGAAATCGAACGCAGTGACACAATACATGTTCGATGTTCTCTTCGCTGCCGCAGTCGTCGCAGGTGGCATTTTCGGTCATTCCAATCAAAGCACAGTACGCCTTCGTGAAAGTTTGTGGGTGTTTTAGTTTGTGGGTTTTTAGTTTTGTGGGTGTTTCCAATAAGTCTTCACAAAACTAGATATCTCACGGATTGGTACTTACGGGAAATTTTGGTCATGCTGGGGGTTGATGTGCAGTCATATCTTTAAGTACCTCAAACATTTAAGCGTTAGCTCAAAGCGGCTAAATCCCGATTATGATGTTTTAGTAACGAAACACTTAGAAATTTTCTCAGCTGCTTTGTGACAACAAAAAGCTGTAGAAATGCTATATATTCAGCAAACAGATGTCATGTCATAGATGAGTTCCAAAAATGCGTATTGTGTGGTTTAAGTACAGGTTATATAGAAGATTCCTTACAATTTTCTTCAAAACATTTGCAGGGGTAATCTTCAATTCCCAATTTATCTCTAAATTTCGCACTTGAGAAATTGAGGCATAAAAGCATTCACAATCGGCACCTTACTTTAGTACCCTTGTTATTGAGTGAATGGCAGTGCCACAGTAATAGCTAACAATAGTTAACCATTTACCGCTGCAAAAAGGTAACAAAAAGGCACAAATGCTCTCGCAAAGTACAAATATCCCGACATGAAAATAATGTACATAGGGAATCGCAAAAAAATTACAGCCGACTTCAGCATTTTCTTCTTCCTTGAACTCAAATACTACCACAGCAACCTTTCCAAAAGTGAAGCAGAAAGTAGCATTTCTGCTTGCCTGCTTTTCATGCGATTACTATTACTTGGCAACTTTAGCCATTTTAATCCACCCGTCCGTCCGTCCATCAGTCGGACGTCCGTTCATCTGTCTGTCTGTCTTTCCGTCGTCTGTGTGTCTGTTGTCTGTCTGTCTGGCTTGTTTCGTCAACCTAGTGACCCAAGATGTGTACAAGCTGGGGGCAATAGGTATGTGCTCACAGTCGTGATGCCGTTATGGTCGTTTCATCATCTTCATTATAGTTTCGTGATCTGATTCTGCTCATGTAGTTACATACACTCCAGGCACGTGCACATGTATTACATACATGTGAGCGTGCCTGGATCAATCCTTCTACTAGCGGTAAGTTATTATTTTTCGTTAAGTGACATTCCTCAATCTTTGCTCACTAAAATTGGCCCGGACATAAGGGGCTATTCGTGCCTCGGCCCACAAACTGCTGTTTCTGTCTTAGTTCTCAAACAATCGAGCACTGTTTTTTTAACTGTAGAAATGACATGTTTTTTGAGGCATTCTCCAAAGAACAGTGAAATAATATTCAGAGGTCACACCATGTGCGGTTCGTTTGTTACCTTTTAAATCTCCCTGTCAACCACGAGATTACATGTCGATGTTACTTAACCTGGAATACCTTTCGCGCCGTATCAGGTGTGACAGACATGCTTCAACACCACGATCCGCTCAGTCGCCCTTCATGTGCTAGTCACGTCATCGGCTACAAACACTGCGGTATAATGTACTACTTACGTTAGCAGTGTGTATGCAGTTCAAGAATCACTACCTAATCGGATGCTTTTTGTTAGACCCTTGCACATGCTTGCCAGAATTGTGAGTGTATGTTTTCCAATTCAACTTCACTTTCTGTAGGACTTTACTTGTTTGCTGTATTTCCCTATTGCCAAGTATAAGGAGTATTAAATTATGCAGATCCAATGCACATCTTGTAATTTATGCGAAACCGGTACTAAAATGCTTTATATTTTCCCCCATATCTTCCTGCCTTTTTCGTGCAAAGGAAACAGGAGCGCGCGCATTCATTCTCGCGCACCCGTCCTACATAGTGTGCCAACAAGCAGCGACTATCTCAAAGCGTTTTTGGCTTTGGCATTGGTGAACCTGCTATTGGAGAACCACCCGACTCGGTTAAAATGCTGGATGACTTGGAGAACATCAAGCTTATTGATCATTGTGCTTAGCGGTAAAATTTTCGGGAAAACCGAGGCCAGGGGGTCAAGGGCTGTTGTCCTGTCCGCCCATGGCCTCTCTTTTCCCCCCCAATTTTACCGCTCACTGCAAGCAGCTGTCAACTGCTGCTGCTGTATTGCACGCCACTTCGGAAGATGGTTCAGAACATGCATATACACGACAGGAGTGTGGCAGGCAGGAAAGGCGACGCGATGAACTTGTTTGCACCTTTCCATTGTGTGTGCCACAATGCCCTCTGTAGCGTCCTGGGCGTCGCCACAATAGCCTCTTCACAGCTGTTTTTATCCATGACCATGGCTTTTTTGCCTTTGGTGATAGTACAGTATCGGAGCAAAAGGCAGCCTGATGACGACAAAAGCACGTACATGACGTTAACGTTTGGTGTCGCAAACTAATGAATTTTGCACCCAAATGGGTCTTTTATAGGTAAATGAGTAAATTAGGAAACCCATGTGAAAGAACACTTTTTTAGAATTTCAAACATTCCCCCAATGTGTGGCTCCCGTAAATGGACGAAATGTTTCCCATTTTACAGTGATATCTCCTGCGCTCTCATCCCTTATTCGTCCAGACTTCTTCTACCAGTGCCGCTGCTGTCCGTCGAGGTAATACAAAATAGCTATGTGAGGCGTCTACTTAAGTAAAGTAAAAAAGAAGTCGCAGTATCGCCCGAAAAGCGGAAGGTTCGTTTGCTATAGCAAATTTGTGGCTGTATTAGTTTTATCGGCCTTATAACCTTGTAAACATAGGCAGACTAGCTTAATTAACAAGCATGGATTATTGAACTCCCCCCCCCCCCCACACCCCACCCTCCCCCTGGAGCATTGCTCGCGACAGAAGACGGCGCGCTTCCTTCCTTTCCCACCCTTCGTGCGTGAGATTTAGCCGCGATTGCCGGCTCACCTTCGCACGCTTTCACTCGCACATATAGCCTCTGGCGCACGGAGATTTTATCGCCCTTGGATTTTATACGGTACCACACGGCGACGACCACGGCGACGGCAGCAATGCGCCTACAGTGTCCATAAGGGTGTCCAAAGAGTGTCTCTTTGGCCACTCTTCCCGTATTCTAGGCCACTCTGCTGCACTATTCTCTTCTCCACCTCCGGGCGGCTTCCTCCTCCGGCCCTTGCTTCCTTCGCGGCTTCACACATCTCATCGCCTATTCCACTGGCGGGCCCTATACGCTTGCGCGTAAAAGGTTGGAAATGCGCAACCAACTATGCAATGGAACTGACCTGCATAAAGCTAGGAGACAGTCAGATAGTAATGCGGATTGGAGAGCAAATCGGAGTTGAGCATGACATAACTCGTAGGGGAGATACATTTGAAAAGTGGTTGCCAAGTGGAGGAAAGCATAGTCGATGATGACTGAGGCCAAGGCGGTGTGATGAAATTTGTTTTGTTTTTTGTATTTACAAGGTGGGGTGTCAGCCAGCACAAGCGAAGGCAAATGAATATTGCTTGAAGATACCTTTATCCTGCGGGTGGCCATAAATAGGCTGACGATAATGGTATTAACGTCCGTATAAATCTGCAATCATACGCCGTATTCTCTCCTTTATGAAAAGTCTCCGCAGCAGATGTGGCCCCTTGTCAGCGGTGTATAAACTTCACCAGTTCTTCTGACTCACTAAACCACGCAATATCAAAACCAATACTTGACAATTTCTGAAAGAGCTTTGCTAAGCTAGCGTGAATGACGCCATCTTCAGTGCCCTCCTGTTAGGGCGTAGGTGCCTGGGGTAGAGGTAAAGCACGTGCTTTTGTGCTCAAGGTTTTAATATTAAATGAGCATCGAAGCCACTGAACTTGGACGACTAGAAAGTAGTCTGAAAACGGAAAAAAAGTGGGGAGCCGATGAGGCTATACCAGTAGTTTCAACTAAATTAGGAAGGCACACTGAGATAAATATATCTCCCTCGCAAGATCAGGAATTGGCCTCCCTGGTGCATCATGTGACCAATACTTAATAATTCTTGCGTTGAACCCTTGACCCTCAGTCCCCAGCGGCTGCGGACTGCCTGGCCCAGGCTTTTGTCAGACCGACGTAGATGATGGTGCTAAGAAGCTCTGGAACCGGACAGGAAAACACAGTAAACTGCATGTTCTTAACATAGTAGTCCGTAATACGCACCCTGTTGGAAAGCGCTTATGTCCTTGGGCCGTAACCGAGTGAGATATCAATATGAATGTATAAAGAGTGTTACAAACAATTTCTCATGCTTACTGCTTTGCGAACGTCGGCTGTATTTTAAACTACGAATATAAACAAGCTTTTGAGTTTTGATTTTGCGACTAAGAATGAAATGGCGTTCAGCATGCATGCATTCTCAAGAGGCATAAATATTACATTCAAATTAGGGACAAGACTAGCTGCTATGCGTTTGTTCTGAAGCAAAACCAATTTACAGAATCAAAAGCTAGCTGAAGTGCACTGCATTCAGATGGCAGAATAACTGCTCGTCACCTGTAATATTACACGTTTTTTTTTTTGAATAAGCACTTTCCCAGAAATTGAATATCCTTAAGTTGAAACTAAACATTGTAAATGGACTACAACTTTCAAGCAGTTAAATAAGCTTTAAGGATGCAATTTTATCTTTCTCTGAGGTTTCTCTGTACTATATTGAGGCCTATTTCGTTTACAGAAACGAAACATCAGGGGAATCGCTGCATAATTACTGCCTAGTGGGCCCATATATTGGAAGAAATAAAATAATGAAACCTTCTACACAAGTTTCCTTTATTTTGTTGGACACCAATGTAAGCATATTATTGGATTGAATGCATATATTGAGGCCTTCGTCCTGCAGTTCACAGAAATATAGGCTGAGGATGATGATGGTGAGTACATCATTATATATTTGTTTATTAATACGGTATGTGTAATCAAGGATTACAGGAGGCATACGTGAATCTCTTGGCAAATATCTACAAAGATTCCACAGCTACATTGGTTCTCCACTAGAAATGTAGTAAGTTATCTATCAAGAAAGAGGTCAGGCAAGCAGACGCAATCTCTCCGATGCTATTCACTGCATGCTTAGAAGAAGCATTCAAGCTCTTAGACTGGGAAGGCTTAGGAGTGTCGATCAACGGCGAATGTCTCAGCCCCTTTCGGTTTGCAGATGACATTATCCTATTCAGCACCAATCGAGACGAATTACAACAAATAGTTGAGAACCTTATTACACAAAGTGTCAAAGTGGGGTTGAAAATTATTATGCAAAAGACAAAGATAATGTTCAATAGCCTGGCAAGGGAACAAGAATTCACCATCGCCAGTCAGCCTCTAGAGTCTGTAAAGGAGTAGGTTTACTAGGCAAATTGGCCAATTACTCACAGGGGATCCTGATCACGAAAAAGAAATTCACAAAAGAATAAAATTGGGTTGGAGTGCATACGGCAGGCATTACCAAATTCTGACTGGGAGCTTACCCCTGTCATTGAAATAAAAACTGTACATTCATTGCTTTCTGCCGGTGCTAACATATGAACAGAAACTTGGAGGTTAACAAAGAAGCTCGAGAACAAGTTAGGGACCGCACAAACAGCGATGGAACGAAAAATGTTAAAGCTAACGTTAAGAGAAAGGAAGAGAGCGGTGTGAATCAAAGAGCAAACGGGGATAGCAGATATCCTAATGGACAGTAAGAGAAAATAATGGTGCTGGGCAGGCCATGTAATGCGTAGGACGGATAAGTGGTGGACCAATAGAGTTACGGAATTGCTACCAAGAGAACAGAAGCGGAGTCGAGGACGGCAGAAAACTAGGTGGGGTGATGAAGTTAGGAAATTTGGAGGTGCAAGTTGGAATCAGCTAGCGCAAGGTAAGTGGAGATTGCAAGGAGAATCCTTCGTCCTACAGTGGACATAAATATAGGCTGATGATAATGTTCATGATGGTATGACCAATAAAGTGTAAGAGCGACGCAATAAAAATGATGGCATGAGTATGAACGCGTGACGACGATGGCTCGATAACAATCAGATTACGACGCTAGAATGACGAGGAGTATGAGGCGGACGAGAAATCTTGCATGCTGCTAGCGGACCTGGCTTTGCAGTAGTTGCCGGCAAGTTCGCCTGAGCGCCAGCTATTAAACATGGTACGATCTGAAGCCCGTCACGATCCATGTGATATTGGCAGCATCCAATAACACAAGGAACTTGACGCGGAACGCGACGACGACGGACAACGACAATGAGGCTACGACATTAGAAGGACAACGACATGACGACATTAGTGCCACGAGCACTCCTAGTCGTTTACCGCCGAATTTCGGTGCCGCCTTAGTATCGCCATTCTTTTTAACGTGATTGCGTTAAGAGCCCCGTATTGCAGATAATCCGGCGTCGGCGTAAGCATCGGTGTCCGGGACATCTGTGGCGGAGAAATTAATCCGAACCACCCCAACCGCACAGGCTCTCTGCATGGCGCAAGGGATTATTGAACAAAAATTGAATTTATTAAATAAAATCTGTAAAAAAAATCGTAAAGCCTTTATTACAACCTACAGACATGATAGCGTCGGATTACAATTTGAATATACGAGAAAAAAAGTCGCAGTTTCGCCCGAAAGGCGAAGCATCAATTGCGATAGCAAATCAGGAGAGAGCTAGAAGTAGTAAAGATAGTACTTTTATCGGCTGTATAAACTTGAACACTTTCGCTTATAACATAATGAACAAGCATGATGTCAGCGCGCACAAGCAAACATGAGTAGATCAGACTCGATGACCACAGATAACTGCTGTCGAATTGCTGGCGTGAGCAAGCGCCGTTCTGACCATTCGGTTCCAGCCATCTCGCTTATTCAAAGAGTTGCATGCCAGAAAAATGTCAACCTGGGTTTTACCCGGGACTATTCTGTCTCCCGACTTGGAAATGGACCACAAATGGACCAGTGGCGATTATTGTGGTGCGTAGCAACCTGTATTTCTCGTACCGTATGCCCAACCAGCCTGAGTGGAGAACACCAATCTGGTTGATTCGCTGCCAAATCGGACACGCCGCGCGCCGTGCCCGTCCTGGAACAACTTTAATTTGTCTTCACTTCTCGTCCGTTCATTGACCCCCGCCGCGGTTATCCACTCTGTCAGCCGCAAGACCCTGACGTCCCTGTGGAACGATTTCCGTGCCCCTCTCTCGCTCTTGCCTCAAGGCCCCAACGCTCGGACCCCCTCTTAACTGCACCGTCAATCTCCTTCGACTACATTCCGCCAAGCTCCGTCCCTGACGTTTTCGCACCGTCCGCGAGCGGAAAACTAGGTAGTGCAGTTTCTAGAGGTGAAGCTGCATTGACCACTTTGGCAAGAAATAATCGCTTGGCCTTACCCACTGAGCGCAACGTCTTGTACGTTCATGTTGACGGCATTCCTGTGAGCGCATTGATCGATGCTGGGGTGCAAGCGTCTAATATGAGCGCCACTCTTCGCTGTCGTCTCATGAAAGTCCTCGCACCTGCACCAAACCGATTTGTTGGACTCACCGACGGCGAGACAGTTGCTATTACTGGCATGCGTCCGGCCAGAGTGACCATTGCAGGTTAATACACTGGGCCTCTTCGGTTATCGGTCCCTGACAGTCCCGGACTGACCGAGGCAGTGCCTTCGGCCAATGAGTGTTGCGTATGCAGCTTCTCGGACAGTCCGGGACTGTCAGAGACGTATAATCGAAGAGGCGTGTTGTGTTGCGTGGTTCATGCGAAGGAGCAGACAAGTTTCCAGGGGCGAAGCGACGTTTATTGCCACATGTTCATCGGTGCGTGGCTGGTCGAGATAAGCCCACGCGCAGGTTGCGGCGCACGCCTTTTATTCGTTTTGCGCGCCTGCGCATTAAGGACTGTGGCGATAGGCCGGACACCACATCCCTCCCCTTTTATATTGGCTAATTTACCAAGCTAAACTCCAGCTTGATATCTGTCCGGTGGTCGACGGTCTCTAGTCGGGTAGCGTCTTGCACCCGCCGTCTGGATCTCTTGCGAAGCGGCAGGACCACTGGTGGTAGGAGCGGAGGATGTCACTGGGTCGACGCTTGGTGGAAACGCCAGGAACTCGCATCCCTCCTGGTCAGATGCCTCGCGGTCCGGATCCGTGGTCCGCGCGAGCAGCTGGTCCTTGTGACGACGCCAGGTGAAACTGCCTCTGGGTGTGGTAGCACGAACGATAAAAGACAAAGGGCCGGACTGCCCCACAACAACACCAGGGACCCAGTTTGGTCTGCCTCGATAATTGCGAGCCATCACTTGGTCACCGACTGCTATGTCACGATCACGACGTGGGCGAGCCACGGATTGCTTGAACTGATTATATGCAACCCTTCCTCCCACCGCTGGCTTGACAACATCGAGTCGATTTCGCAGCCGTCGTCCTAGTAACAAGTTTGCTGGTGACTCATTTGTTGTCGAATGGGGAGAGTTGCGATAGTTAAGCAAAAACTTGTGAAGCCTCAGTTGTAATGTGTCCGCTCCGCTAGATTTACGAAGAGCGTTTTTAAGTGTCTGAATAAAACGCTCTGCAAGCCCATTTGAGCTGGGATGATACGGTGCTGTAAGCACGTGACGACAGCCCAATTCTTTTACAAAAAGCTTGAACTCTTCGGAAGTAAACTGCGGGCCGTTATCAGTGACAATGGTTTCTGGGAAACCAAACCGTGCAAACAGCTCTCTCAATCTGTCAACTGTAGCCTCCGACGTAGTCGAGTGCATAACAAACACTTCCGGCCACTTGGAGTGCGCGTCCACGACTACAAGAAACATTGCGTGCAGAAAGGGGCCAGCAAAATCTATATGTACGCGCTGCCATGGTGCTGTCGGCCAAGACCAAGGATGCAGGGGCGCTTTGCATGGCTCGCAACGTTGTTCTTGACAACTTACGCAGGCCTTGACACGATGCTCGAGGTCCGCCTCGATGGACGGCCACCACACGTAGCTGCGCGCCAGTTGCTTGCTGCGCACGATGCCTGGGTGCCCTTCGTGGAGTTCGTCCAGCAGCAAGTTGCGCAACTTTGCCGGCACGATCACTCGCATCCCGAACATGATGCAGCCTTGGTGAACTGTGAGCTCGTTGCGTCTGTCAAAAAAAGGCTTCAAATCGTTTTCAGTCACAGACGCCGGCCACCCCACATTTATGCAATCTATCACTTTACAAAGCAAGGGGTCCCGAGCTGTTGTTCGAGCAATGTCCTGGCTTGAAACTGGCATTGATTGCAACCGCAATGAATAAAAAGTTTCCTCTCTTTCTTGTGTTTCGTCTTTCACAATTGATAGCGGCAGGCGCGAGCAGAAATCGGCTTCAGCATTCTCGCTTGATTTTCTGAAGATAAGCGAATACCGGTAAGCGGACAATGTGACAGCCCATCGCTGCAAACGCGCTGCTGCGATAGTCGGAATGCCGGTTGTTGGGCCCAAGATGGTTTGAAGCGGTTTATGGTCGGTGACTAATGTGAACGAACGACCGTAAACGTAGAAATGAAACTTCTTAACACCAAAAATTATTGCAAGGGCCTCTTTCT
The DNA here is from genome assembly GCF_013339745.2 of Dermacentor silvarum. Lineage (NCBI taxonomy): Eukaryota > Metazoa > Arthropoda > Arachnida > Ixodida > Ixodidae > Dermacentor > Dermacentor silvarum. The sequence goes on from NC_051160.1 coordinate 39,406,220, forward strand.
CGAGCTGGCTGTATTTCTTTTCGGCATCGGTCAAGGTACGCGATGCGAAAGCGATTGGCTTCGTGCTGCCATCATCTAAAACATGAGAAAGAACCGCGCCTAAACCATAGTGCGATGCGTCGCATGATAGCTGCAATGGTTTGCACGGGTCGTAGTGCGCCAAAGTTGGTGGAGATGCTAGCAAGTTCTTTATCTTGGTGAACGCTTCCTGGCAACACTCATCCCAGCACCACGTGGCGTTTTTACGTAGCAACCTGAAAAATGGTTGCGCCACCGTTGCTAGGTTAGGAAGGAACTTGCCGTAGAAATTGACGACTCCCAGGAACGACTGCAGCTGCTGCCTGTCTTTAGGGGCTGGAGCCTTGAGGAGTGCGTCAACCTTCTCCGTCGTTGCCGATATGCCTTGTGCGCTGATTCTGTGTCCGAGGTAGCAAAGGTCCTGTTGGAAAAACGAACACTTCTCTTTCTTGACACGAACGCCTCTTTCAAGAAGTCGTTTTAACACAGCCTCCAGATTGATGAAATGCTCTTCATCATTTTTACCAGTCACCAGAATGTCGTCTAGGTAGCAGCAAACCCCTTGTAAACCCTTCAGCATGGTGTCAATTATTCTTTGGAAAATCCCGGGAGCGGACGAAATTCCAAACGCGAGTCGATTAACAGCAAACAATCCTTTCTGCGTATTCAACGTGAGGTATTGTTTTGACGACTCAGACATGACCACTTGCTGATAGGCCCGGTTGAGATCAATCTTCGAGAAGTGCTTACCTCCCGACAAGGCTGTGAACAGGTCGTCTACCTTCGGTAATGGATAGCGGTCGACATCAAGGCACGGGTTAACGGTCGTCTTGTAGTCGCCGCAAATCCGTATGCTACCATCTTGCTTGATTACGGGTACCGCAGGCGTAGCGTATTCTGACGTCGTAACCGGCGATATAATTCCCAGCTGTTCCATTTTAGCCAATTCAGCGTCAAAAGCTTTTTGCAACGCGAACGGAACGTTCCTGGCTTTTAGGAATCTCGGCTTCATATCAGGTTTAAGAAAAAGTTCGGCGCGCTCTTCCGTTATCGTGCCTAACTCGTCTTTGAAAAGGAGTTGGTACTTCGCCAGCAATGCGTCTAGCCTCTTTTTTACGCTGATATGAGTAGGAGTGTCTGACCTTGTAATGTTGTTCAGGTTCCAGATTTTCGCCCACTCCAGCCGGACGGCGTGCAGCCACTCCCGGCCCAGTAGAGGTGGTCCCTTGTGGTCTACGACGTAGAGTGGGAGAATTGCAGAATGGTCGCCGTGCTGCACGTTGACCGAAGAGACTCCCTGGGGTCGTACCAGTGCTCCTGTGTAGGTACGAAGTTTAACTGTCGTAGGCTCCACTACAGCCGAAGGAAAGAGCTGACGGAACTGCGTCTTTGACATGACGGAAACAGCCGCTCCCGTGTCTAGCTCCATGTTCACCAAGACGCCGTCGATGGTCATCTGCACGGTGACAGGGTCGCTCTGAGCTGCCGACACGCCGTTTAGACTGAGGGTCGAAGCTTTCCGCGACACAACCGTCAGCATCTTCACATTCTTTTTCGTCTGCTTTTTCTTAGAAAAAGTCTTACCACTGCTTCGGCAGGCTCTCTGGATATGCCCTTTCTTGTTGCAACTGAAACAGGTTGCGTCCAAGTGAGGGCATGCTTCACTCGTGTGTTTTGGCGAGCCACAGCGAAAACAGCTTTTGCATGTTTTCTGCGTCTCTGCTTGCACCTTGTGCACATCGCCGACTGCGGCGTCGGTGCCGCGTGCCTCAGCAGCACTCTTCTTAGCCGCTTCCATTGCCAGAGCCCGCTCTACCGCTTTCTGGAACGTAAGCTTGCTATCTTCCGTGAAAAGCACTCGCTGAATGTCTTCTCGTAGCAGGCCGCACACGAAGCGGTCCCGAAGGGACTCGTCAAGGGCGCTTCCAAACTCGCACGTTTGCGACAGTTTACGAAGCTCGGCAACATAACTAGATAAGGACTCGCCTTCTCGTTGACACCTCCGGTGAAACTTGGCCCGTTCTCCAATGACGGACGGCTTCGGGGACAGGTGGTCGCTCAAAACTTTCTTGAGGTCTTCGAAACTCTTCGTAGAAGGCAGTTCTGGAGCTGTTAATGACTTCAACAACCCGTAGGTCTTCGGACCGATAATGCTCAAAAAGGCGTGTACCTTGTCGCCGTCGGGTACTCGGTTTACAATCAGGAACGACGTAAGCCGCTCTTCGTACGAAGCCCAATCGCTGGCGGACTCGTCAAAAGGTTCCAGCTGGCCCAGTCGCCCAGCGAAGTGCGTCACTGCTGCCTCGGCCCCAGTCATGACGACAGTCACAGGCTCCGTGAACTGCAAAAAGACAGTCTTCTTCACCGAGTGAATTTCGGAAACACTTGCCTTCCAAACTGAAGAACGACGTCTTCAAATCCCATCCTCGTCGCCAGTTGTTGTGTTGCGTGGTTCATGCGAAGGAGCAGACAAGTTTCCAGGGGCGAAGCGACGTTTATTGCCACATGTTCATCGGTGCGTGGCTGGTCGAGATAAGCCCACGCGCAGGTTGCGGCGCACGCCTTTTATTCGTTTTGCGCGCCTGCGCATTAAGGACTGTGGCGATAGGCCGGACACCACAAGGCGGACTGACAACCTTTTTTTCTGTCATAGCCCACTGCTTCGATTTTCTTTCCACCTATTCTGCTCTCATCGACTGTTCAAACGGCTCTGTTAGCCTTGCCTTGCATGCCCATTCTTTCCGACTCCAGTTATCCGCCTCAAACCCGCCAAAGTTGTATTGTCTTCACTCGCCTGCCACATAAATCCATGACACACGTCGATTTGTGCTCCTCGCAAGCTATGCCTGATTCTGATTTAGGGGTTACCCAGATAACCAATCTTTGTGCGGAATGGTGACATCATGTGTGAGCATGAGTCCTCATGATCACAGGCAACCATACCTGCCTTCCACTTAATAATTTCGTGCTGCCCACACGGATGCTCCAGCAAGAAATATCCCTAAACAATATTTGCGCTCTGAAGGACCACTCAGTCAAGACATTCTCCGTAGACGACTCGTGCCGTTCTAGCAACGCCTTGAAGTAAGTGCGTTCTGGTGGCGCCAACATTAGGAATGCTGTAGCCATTTACTTTTCGCCAGCTCAAGGCCTTTGCCGCGTTCCTGAAGGCTAAAGCGACATTTGTGATTTCCGCAAAAGGCCCTTGGGCCGAACATCTGCCGTCACCATCCCCTGATTACTAGTAATTCGGAAACCATTTCCCGCACATACGATCGCGTGCGCCGTCGCTTCCTATGGCCTTTATTTCTCCTACTTCATGCGTCGTAACGTCACCGCCTGTGAGCCCCACTAACGCCGGAAAAAGCCTTCTGCGCTGCCTGCGCTGTCCGCAGCCGATCCACGTCCCGCAATACCCTTTCCTCAGAGTTCGTCTAGACCTTCTTAGCCTGTTCTCGTTCTCTGCTTACATAATTAGGTGGGATTCCGTCGCTACCAAATACGGTACCCGGTACGATATCACATGAGCACTCCCAACAAGTTGAGCTACTGGCGTCGCGGACTTTCTCCTCATCGACGTTATGCTGGTGCACGGTTCTACGTGCGAATAACTCACTGACCACCGCAGTAACATCCTCTCTATGGCCATTGATGACATTCGGCGCTGTTGTACGACCAAGCATAATTTCACCACATCATATTACCCACAGACCAACGGCGTTACTGAACACCTCACCCAGACCCTCATCGAAATGCTGTCAAAGCACGTTGCTTCCACTCACCATGACTGGGACCCTTATTTATCAAATGTGACGTTTGCGTGAGATTCAATGCCACACGGCTCCGCCAGTTATTCACCATATCTCCTGTATGGCTGAAAACCTCCCTTAGAGTTGGACACCTTGCTACCCTCGACTGCTCCTTCCGCCAGTGTATGTCTAACCGCGGCCTACAAAAAGTACCAAGCGAAATCTTGCTCGTAGTTCATTTGATCAAATTCATCGCTGCGCTTGCCAGACCGTGACACCGCCTACAGCGCTGCTCATGCACGGCAGCTTGCTAGCGCTCGTCTGCATGCCGCTCCGGAAAATCAGAGATGCCTCTATGATGGCCGACAACGACACGCACAGTTTTGTCAGGGTGATAGGGGCTTCCGTGGTCACGCACCCGTCGGGCTTCCCGAAAAGTTGGCGTCGCGTTAAACTGGTCCACACCACGTGCTACGACAAGTACTCACGTCACGTACAACATCGTTCCTCTCGTTCACTCGGCGTCACAAACACCATGTCACATTATCCACGTAGCAAAGATCAAGCCCTACCATATTCCTTCAACCACCGTTGGAACTATGATGCATCGGGATGGTGCTTTTACCACCGATATCAATCAATCAATCAATCAATCAATCAAGTTGTTTATTTCATATTTGTATTACATGTTTCATAGTGTATTATACAGAAGGAGGCCCAAAAGTCGAAACTGCAATTAGGGCCATGTTATGAGACCGCCGCAGATAAATATCGCCTCAGCGTGGCTGCAGTTAATTAGAGGAAGACGAAGGGGTGCCGATCTCGGTCCATCGCTATATGGTTGCGTTTGCAGTGGTACTGTAAATATATCTTCGAAATATATTTCTGCATATGCTTCACTTAACAATACCACGAGTTGCAGAGACTAAACACGGATCGAAATACATATTACAAGGCCCGCATCTGTGCTAGCGCCTATCTAAGCTACTTTGCAACCCTTCAAGAAAACTTGGATGAATTTGCTGCTACTACTAACGTTGACATGAGGAAACAAGTGTACCGTCGTTATGTACCTGCCTACTTCAGTGAAGCGAAAGCACTATCTGAAGCTTATGCATCTGCAGTGGTGCGGTGCCTTGTCGAGAACATTTTAAAGCTACAGCTTTACTAACCTAGTCAAGCCGAGTTCCCCCGTCGCCAGCAATTTGACCTTCATTTGACCGCAGCTGCACTCTACCCTTGGCAACGCATCATGCGACTCGCGGCGCCGAGCTCCGCCGCGGCCTGCGCTAGCCGCCGCCACCGTCTTGGCGCATGCGCTCTCCGCAGCTGGGTCGCCGCCTAACCACGTGACTCGCCACGCGCCTGACAAAGAGGAACGCCGCGATCGCCTAGTCAGTGCGAGCTTGGCCACGGATGAGAGCGAGGCCGGGCCGTCTTCTCTGAGCATTGCGTGGGAGGGGGAGGTTTTGAGCCGTCGTCGGCAAGTGGCGTCTGACCACCCCGTGGAGATCGCCCGGCGACCTTTTTCACTGGAGAGTGTCCGGGAATGCAAGCTCGCGAAGCTAGGCTCCGAGACTGAGGAAGAGCGAGCCGTACATTCCATAGACAAAGGCAGGCTTTGGACGAATCTGCGCAGCCACCGACCTACGCACAGCCGTCATACTTGACTTAACGATGAGTGTATCCTAAGTATAATAAATACAGCTAAATCAAAGGTTACCCAGTGAAAGCTAGACTTAACCAGGCCTACACCAAGCCTTCGCTTTGCACATCCTGGGTTAGCTGAGCTAAGCTGCAGCGATTTTCTGATACAGAATGGCAATCCCCAAATCCTCATGACCGACATTGGAGGAGCTGGAACGTCGTAGGGGAGACAAGCGATCTAGCAGTACCTAGAAATACATGGTGACTTGGAGCACAGGACGAGGGACAATATAGTAACTGTCACTTGCAATGTGGCGACACAAGAAACATTATGAATTACGCCATTCACATAGATTTACGAAAAAATTGCCGCAAAAGTTCTTGATACTTTGCTCCTGAAAATCATAAACGCTGACACATCGACATTATTGCTAATCTTCAAAACAAGGTGTCGAACCGAAGCCTAACCGAAAACCGTACCCGAACGGAAATATTAGGCAGAACTGAACCCCAAGGCAAACCGAAATTATTGGAACATGCCTGAACGGGAACCATATCCTAACTTTTAAAAATAATAAAGACCATGGGTTCTGTAGGAAACGGTTGAATCATATAAGCGGCAATGGGTGCTCAATGTTAAATTGCTGCTAATACACATTATTGCCGAATAATATTTGCCGTCTAATAATAGCACAGCATGATGGAAGCGTGGCTCGCAGGCGGAGGGCTAGAATGTCTCGAGAGGTGGGAGACGCGCAGTGATTTTGCATGCTTCAAAGATGAAGCCGAGTGAACACACCCTTACGATCCACTCAATCGGCTATGAAGCAGAGCTAGGGCGGTGTTCTGCCTTCCGCCGTTACCATTGAACGCTAGCGCGGCAAAACAGTGGGGCTCCTGCTAGGCAGCTGTGTGTCTATTATATAGTGGTCCGAGCGGAATGGACAGTACCCCCTCCCTCAAAAAACTTCGGAACACGAGATACTTATAAAACCTAAATTTCATCGCAACCTAGGCATAGGTTCTTCAACCGAAAGGCAGAGTTGATACTTCTCTGTACAGTCATCAAATTGCTGCCCTACACTTTACACTCTGTGGTGAAGTCACGAGAAAATTTAACTTGTTCTCATTTTCCGTGCTCCGAAATATTTTGAGGGCGGCTGTACACTTCAACTATTAATAATGACAATAAAGCTGACATGAAGTAAGTACAGTAGTTTTAACGGCCCTATAGACTCATAAATATTTGCGTACTAAATAAATTACCAAGCATGGTGCCACGCACGCCCCCCGGCAAAGATAAATACATCTCACTCAATGATCGCGGACACTCGCTGTAAAAACGCTGGCGTGAGTGAAACCGGCAACAGCAGTGAGCGAATCAACCTTCGTGCGGCCTTTTGCTACCACGCGAACTAAGCAGCGAGAACACAGCGCATACGAGCTATCAACCGTCGGCGCAACCAGAATTTTCACTCATCGCACATCGCTTTCAAGATAGGGCCCGCGCGGTCGCACTCAGCAGTCGCCAGAGTAGAACCCCCTTCCCTCAGCCCCAGTGGCTTGTGCGAGGTGGAAGGCGGTGCACTATCTCCCATACTTTCTCGCTTGCGCACGCGGGATTGGGCCGGCCACCATCCTCGGCTCACCCTGGCACGCTTTTACTCGCACCCACAGCAAAAGGTGCGCGGGCGTGATGTTCTCACACATCGACTTTATACGGAGCATCACGGCGGTGACGACGGCGGAAATGCGTCCTGAAGTGTCCATATAATTGATATCGCAATACTATTTCCATGTATGGCGATGTATCGATGTATATCATTGTATCGATGCATAGTGCAACATTTGTGGTGGCGTGGGCAATGACGAGCGGTGTAAGGCGGGTGTCTCTGATGGGGTCGGTTAATGTTTTATTATATTATTCGAGTTCAGTCTGGCTCAAATGAATGACCATATTGTTTCACGAGAATAAACATCCGCAAAGAAAACATTTGACATTGAGATAACTTTACATGAAGGTCAAATTGCTGGCGACGGCGAAGTAGCTTTGGCGTTGCACTGCTAAGCTTGAGGGGTTGTGGTGTCTGAATTTGGACGGGAGTGAAATGCAACAACGGCCGTGCACCGTGCGTCGGTTGCACGGTAAAGAACCCCAGGAAGGTGCACCTAATATTGATATCGTGGTTTTGAAATGTAAAATCAAAATATTTTTATAAGTTTATATGAAGAAGAAGCATGTGCTGAAACTTCGCCGATTGACATTGCCCCTAGGTGCAAGTTAACACTGCCAGAGGCGTAGTTGAGTGATAAGCTCACGCCACCCAGCCCTACGCAACTTGTGAGATGTAGCGTAGACAAGGGGCATTATCAATTTTGCAAGCCTCAATACGGACTGTTAGCTATGCTAAATTTTCATCTTGCTGCAAAGACGTCACTCTTTGTTCTGAGATTCAGCAATCTTATATGTAATCCTTGGTGGACGCAGAAGCTGCTACCTCATTTTATTGTTATCTTGGCTTGCCTGACTGACTGTATAGTAAGAACTTCTTTTAGCACGCAAAATATAACACAGGAACTGAAAAGAACGACGCGGAGACAGCGCTAAATAACTCTATAGCTGACTGTGTAGCTGAAAGACTGCTTGTGAGCTCTTGTAATAATTACGTCAAAACACGTTTCTTTTTGTTATAACTGCATGAGTTTTTCACTGCAGTGAGTCATAGCTCATTCGTAATTTCTATTGCGTTATGTGGCCTTCATATCGCTTTGGGACCTATCCATGAGGGTTCACTGCGCGTAATGGCCCAGGAGATAGGGATGTTGAAAATAAAGCGTAATTTGTCTGGTTTCTTTTTTCACACTCTGCAGATATTTTAATTCTGCCCACAACAGTAAGACAATGAATCATTCTCGGGAGTTCTCTGTGTTTTTACATTGACATTGTTCAGCTATTTTCGCGAATGCATGGCGAGCTTAAACCATAGAACTCATGTTTTCAACTCGCCTGAACCTATTCTAGCATTGTTTCCGGCTAAATTTAAGCACCAAAGCGCTGTATGACATGGTTAACATTTGAATCGAACGCTGATAATATTCTAGCAAGTGCGTCGATAGGCTTAGAAGAAGTGATAGCTAGGCTAGTTAGCGATTCATTTAGTACGTACTAGGCAACTCCAACTCCTAGACAGTGCATATGGTTAAATGTGGTTTCGCACAAACTTGCACATTCAACAATAATTTTTTAATTCAGAAAATAGCGCACGCTTGTATCAGAAGCTTTTTATTCGTCTCGCTCGAAACGAACTGCAGTTGTAATACGAAAACAAAGCTTGAAGCATTATCTGGTTTAAAATATTTAAAAAATCAGGCCGGATTCGGTTACCACTATTTGACACAGTATGCGTCAGAAATATCGTAGTTTTGAGAGGTATATATGTTATTTTAGGTATTAGGACGTCGGATCCAATTCGCATGCTGGAATCTACCTGAAAAGGCTTTCGTGATGCGCCTAATGCTATTTAAAGTAAGCAGAACTTGAAAAGGGCCTAGTTGGTGTAGCTTCATAGTTATGAACACAGAATCAGAGCGTGAACTCTATACTATAGTTTATTCGAGAAGAAAAAAGAATTTAAAACCTGGAACCGCAATCAGCAGCTGAGGATTGCATGCGACCACAAAAGCGAAGACAAGTAGAAAAATCAAATATGACATGTTACCCACTTGAATCGTTTGAAAGCGATATTATCTCAAGAAATGTGTGAAGATGAAAGAGTGGCACAGAGGGCTAGCTCCCGCAGGTTTCTGCACTGGCCGCATCCAAGGGAAAGCCTTCCTATTGCTTCATGCTATAAATAGTCGAGAACTGTTCCTAATGCTGGTTGCCTTGATGATCGATATATATATATATATATATATATATATATATATTTATATATACCTGCAGCATAGAAGCTTGATACTGAAACGAATTAGGCCACGGAGGCTTTTGCCCCACAACTGCGCGTCTCTTAATGAGATCGTAGTTAGTGAATGCAAAACTTCAGAAATTATTTAGCAAATTGATTACGTTGTTATCATAGGTCAAAATCTCGGCCGATCCTGAAAATGTGCAGCCGAAAAAGGCAAGCTAATCCAGGGGCTAGTACAGTCAAAAAATTTAGGAGTCCTGCGTTCCTCGTATTCCTCTGACGCGAAGTGGTGACGCGTTAGAGTGCCGAGCGCAGTGACTTCCGGCCTTATGTCACCCCAAATCACTTAGCAAGACTTCTATTTTGCATACACTTCAAGTGGAGGCTGAATCGCTTTGCAGTTTCTTGTACAAAACAAAGCTCGAAGAACGTGACCTAATCGGTAGACAGAATTAAGTGCAAAAATGATGTATCACTTCGCCGAAATAGCCATTCAAACAGTTTTCCGTGTTATTCGTGGGTTAAACTGAAACCTTATTCGTGCTAATGGAGTAGTTTGGCACACAGCCTGAAGGTATAACAAACAAAAGAAAAATGCATAAACAAATTAGGTGCATACTTGCTATGGTGGCCCCAGGTTCAAAAGCCTACATAGAATTGTGAACCTCAAGAACATGAAGTCCCCGCTCGATAACCTGCAGGAGATATTCACAAATGCTTACTACAAAAGTTGTGTTGCCTAAAAATATACCATAACAGCCAACCAACAGCTACACCAAGGAATACATAGAGAAAATTACTTGTACTTACTACGTGAATTACAGAAATGATAAATTAGTGGAAATCAAAATGGATGAAAAAACAACTTGACGCCGGTGGGGAACGATCCCACGATATCGCATTACGCGTGCGTTGCTCTTACCAACTGGGCTACCGCGGCGCGGTTCTGCCACTAACTTTCTGGGATATTTATGTTTTACTGCTAGAACTAACCATGGGAATGTTAGCCAGTGCCACCACTCACAAACTTGGCGGTGAATGTGGAACATCCTTTGTGCCGCGGGTGTCACGAGTACGGCATCTTTTCGGCTTAAGGCAACTGGTAAATAAACCCACACACGCTATCTGAAGGAATTCGAGACCCTCGTTATATAATGAACGAGAACAAAGGGGACGGAGAGCCGAAATTTAATAATCAGCCAACAAACAACTATACCAAGGACATCATAGGGGAAATTACTTGTATTTACTAATTGCATTACAAATGTAATAAATTAATGAAAATGAAGGAAAAAACAAGATGCCGCAGGTGGGGAACGATCCCACGTCTTCGCATAATGCGTGCGATGCTCTTAACAATTGAGCTACTGCGGCGCTGGTTACAAATACATGAACCTACGCCATGAACCTACATATACATGAATCTACACAAATGGTGGGGCCTTAATCGAAAAACATGTGAGAAGTAGAGCAATCTTCAGACAGACTGAAAATTTCAGGTATTTCTAAATAAAAATGCTTACTTCCTAATTACGCTCTTATATTTTTCGTAAATTCAACTCAAGGAATATAGTTTGCCGTAATAAGTATAAAACTCACTAACTCCTTGAAGCCTAACGTGATACAGCACAATACTTCTTTTTCCGTGCCTAGAAATGATGAGCTGCTGTGTGCAGATGCTGTAGACCAGAAATAAAAGGTGTCACAAAGCACCTTCTTGGTACCAGCTGCTACTTGAACCTTGCTATTTCAATGCTTTATAAAATGCGGAGCAGCTGCACCTGCGTCATAAGTCTCATCTCCATGTTTGAACAGCGCAATAGGTGTGAATGCTAGGATGCACTGGGTTGGCTCTGACTAATAATTGATCATGCTGTAATGTTGAAGTAAAAATGAACCTGGTATGAGCAGGTGCATATAAAGTCAAGAAAGGTTTGAAAACGCTTAGTTTGAAGGCATCTTTTGAAGAAAAAATGTTGGCGATGCAGCTACTATCGTTGACTCTCATTGCATGTTTTGTTTTCTGCCTAGGTGTCGCAGACGGTAAGCTCAATCTTGAAATGCATCGAGAAGATTATGGCCTTGCAATATTACAAAAGCTTGCGTTACAGATGTCACATCAGGACATTACCAATTTTAACATTATACTAGGTTTGTGCAGTCAATACGGAAATTTTTCAAGTATGTTTAAGCTTTATCATGCCGTCAAATTACCCACACATGTAATGCGCGCAGTGTCACTAAAGTGGCGACCTTTTATAGCGCACCTACTAAGCATCAGAAGCTGTATATGTGCAAATTGATGGGTAAAAGAGATTGGAAAAACGTATCGAGGTATAGTAATAAATGCTGATGCGTATAATGCAAGAACTGGTCTATATATATATATATATATATATGATGACCGCTTGTGATACATGTCGTGTACAATTACTTTCGCCAACATGAACATGCGGCCGCGGAGGCAGCACGGTGGCGAACCAAAATGATTTCGTGTTAGATCACGGTTCAGGCTCATGCTTCTGCTTACTTGACGATTCGGTTCCTGTTCAGCAGCAGAGAAAAAAAAATGAACTCTTTGAGCCCGCTCATACGGTTTGGGTTTGCAATGTGCAGGAATCAAACAAAAATAACAGTTTTAGAAAACAGCGTTTTTCACTCACAATCAAATATACTTGGACAAAATTATGTTCAGTTCTACTGTTACGTGACACGGACCGATGTTTGTGTGGTGCATTTAGTATTGCTCAAGGTATTCAATGCATTTGACCTGAGGTGCACAGGCATACACTGTGATTTCCTTTCAACTGCACTTACAGTAGCCAATGCGCCGTAAACACATTCCTTCCCATTTATTTGTGACTATGTGCTGTCCTGCAGCTCCGTGCAGCTCGATCACACAGGTAGAAGGATGAGTGAAGGAATTTTGCATTGTTTGGCAACAGACCTGTGTGAAAGGTGTTGCCCTTACAAAGGATGTTGTGTTCTTCCGAGTCTGCAACAGAGCTCCAATGGCGCAACCTTACAGGCTCCAATATTTTAAAGGGCTAAAACTTAGACTTTATCAGTGTTTTTTGTGTAAGGCTTTGAAACTGCGGGCCTGTCACATTACTGGTTTTGCGCTGTTTTGTAGTTTGGTGTACACTTGAGCGATATCATTTATTACATGGTCATGCTGCACTGTACCACGGAAACTGCAGCTGAGGTCGCGCTGCTGCTAGTTATTATATTTAGCAAATATACATGAACCTACACCAATGGCCTGGTGTCATTCCAAGAAGCTGTATGAAGTAGAGCAAACTTGCACCAGACGGAAAATGCCTTGCATTTCTAAACAAAAGTGTTTACTTCCTAATTACGTACGTATATTTTTCATAGATTTAGTCAGAAGGTTTCATTTCCTCTTTCCTTAACAGTGACTGTAACCTAGACACCGTCACGTCTCAGTGGCGTTAAGCTGAACCGGAAAAAAACATCAGAAGCTTAATACTGTAGATTTCTCGTCAGTGTTTGGAATACAACTGCAGCTCAGATCACCGAGTATAGCGCTAAAACAGAACAAGAAGTTAAAAAAAATTCTGGTGTTTTTGCGACAAGATATGCGAACCCATGTAATGCGCCGGCATTTGTCATCGCATAAAGAGCAGCCTTCATTGCGCAAGAAATGCACAACATAATGAATGTTACCACTGAGGAGGAGGAACAAACTTTATTTGTGTAGCAGGTTTGTGAGACCTAGGCCTTTCCACCTAGATGACGGCCTCGAGCCCTTGAGCTCTGGCGGCATCTTCGGCTTTAAGTTGGTCTTCCGGTGCAGATCTGAGCCGCGCGGTCTCCCACTGCTCTCTGGTCTTGTGTGTTTTATTCTGTGTGGGTGTCCCGGGATAAGCCCAACCATATGTTGTAAGTCCGCCCTTTCTTGACAGAATCTGCCTCTATCGGTGTAAAGTTCTGCATAGAAACGGTGGTAGGCAACCGGGTTCGGATATGTTTCTGTTTGCGACAAGCGCCATGCTGTCGCTTGCCGTCTACTTAGCGAGGAGTGTGCCGGCGGGAAACGGGCCCTGCCCAATTTATAGTGTTTGGTTTGTTACCACTGATTTAAGGTTTTTTGAAGGGCTTGGGTTTTGCCTGTAGCATGGAAATCATTTGCGCAATACTGGGAGCCTCGAGCCTTTCTCCAACGTTTCTGCTCTGACATGCCCTGGCAGTGGGTCCACAGTTAATTCTTAACCCTTTGTAAAAATGATTTTGAATGGTTCCTCCAATGACTTCTGGTTCGATTAGCCTTCCAAGATGGCGGCAAAATAACCGTTTGTTTCTCGTTTAACTTAAAATAACGCTAGAGCGGTTGTTTTTGGCTCAGTTCCCGTTTGATTCGACATCCTGAATACCTGCAACAATATATATGCGCCAAGTCTATAGCCAGTCCTAATGGCAGTGACATAGCATCAGTGCTTCTATTAGCCAGGCCCCAAATTAGATGCACAGCTAGTATTTATTTCTGCTCAATGATACCTTTTACTATTGAAAAATGTGGCGTGCCTACTGACTGCGGTGTGTAAAACAGTGAGATTACACCAAATTTTCAAGTATCGCCTTATCCTCCAGCTTCGGGCTAGCTCTAAAACATTAAGGAGCACATGCAAACTTAGTTAATTAGCTGCGTGAAGTATTTTAGCCTAATCGCAGGTGTAAAACTAGTGAAATGTATGAGGACGAAAAGTTCCTACTCAAGAAGCCTATTAGAACAATCTATTCTCTTGGAGAGATGATGAAAAGAACATCTTTTATGTTGATGTATTTTCGTTAAAATATTTTAATATAGGGCATAAATGTTTAAAGAGGACTACTCTTTGTCTAAATATTCAACGTGCGTCTAAATATTGTCAAAGCGCATACTAAGTCTGTAACAAATACTTATGTGGGAAGATCCTTTAGTACATCGTGAATAATTAGTGTTGTGATGGACAGCGAGAATTTGAATTAATGAACATGGGGGTTACACTCCTCTATTCAGGCTTTATCATTCGTATTTTTGCAGCATGCTGCCAAAGTATACCAATTTTATAAAATGATTCGAATGGCAAATGTGAGCCGTCATTTTCTAAGACGAATTGTGAACATTGACAAATCTTATAGTTGCCAGCTTTTTAGACAACGTTTTCAAGAATAAATTTCATCGACGTGATGTTTGGTTTTATGCAATGTTTGCGGTCATCAAGATATTTATAGGCATTACAGTTACCTAAACAATAACAAATTTTGGTTTTACGAGAAATAATTGTTCTTATTTTGTTTCATTGAGTAAAATAAATGACGGAAGTATAGAGAAACCACATCGAATATCAGATTCATATTGTAATACAAACTCCTTCTGGTAATAGAAATGACCAAAATCTACAACGTGTATCTATTTTACTATTTTTAAAACAGACGACGACGAGTCAGATTCCAGGAATGAAAATGATGGGCCCACGGAGAAGCCTGGCGCAAATGAGAGTAAGTACGTGGTATTTATAACTTTTCAAGTGGGAATGCTGTAAGAATGAGGCAACGCAATATGTCTGTAATCATTTATGATAAACCGAGTGAGGCCAGTGCTGTAAGCACAATAATTAGCTTTCAAAACATGCATGTATAATTCATATCGGCAACTATTTTTGACGCGTGAAATTACAACTTAGGTTATTGTAACGTAACTGCCCATTTGAAGGGACAGCACAGTGAGCTAATGGCGTCCAGTGGCCATGGCCATGATTAAATCTTGGGCAGGCGCACCGTCCCAGCTTCTAAAATACGCACAACTAGTTTTTAACTGAAAAATACTTCCAGAGCAGCCAACTAGAGCAGCTTATCGAGCCCCCTTCTTTCTGCCTAAACACACATACCCGTAAGAAAAATTAGACCGAAACACTTAAGACTGCTTACGTGTGTCAATGCATGAACATTATAGTCTCCTTGGTGAAACCTTTATTCAGCCAGATGGCTGTGACGTGACGTGTGCAATGACGCACCCACTAGGCACACCTTTAGTCAACCAGAACCCTCGAGCCGCCGAGCCATCGGGGACCCTGCTTGTCTCGCACCTCGTGGGCCTGGGTTCGATTCCCACTCAGTCAAAAATTTACCAAATTTTCTTTCAAAGCCATTAATTTACTTTGTTTGGAGGAACCTCCCTGAGGAACATGGCGTCAATCCGAGCATTTTGATGTATTTTTACTCATTTCAGTGTCGGCTATCTTTGGTTCCATCACTCGGTGACGCCGCGAACGAGGACTCCGGATTTTCGCGTTCATACCTTACGTTCTGGCGTTCATACCTTACGGCTTTCGGCGGCTTTACTCGGCCCAATGCTCAAACATGTAATTAGGTGTGGAGCGTTTAATTTCTATAATCATATTTTCTAAAAATTCCCTGCTGTGTCAAAAATTCTACAACGCTCTAAGACAAGACAATGCAAGGGATGCCACTCGCAAACACCATTCTCAGTTTTGCGCTACCCACCGAAACTATGGTCCTAGTCGGTGCCCCCGACTTCAATGGGCCCCTTCACCGCACTTAAGCTGGCAATTGTTGTGTGGTGAAAGTGGTTGATCAACCGACACACTGCGCTGAGACTGCTGCTGTGATTTCTGACTGTGATCTGGAAGTTGTTTCCTTCTTTTTTTCAAGCTATGTTCCTCTGCCATGGCAATCCTCGCGTTCTAATTACTAGTTCATTATTGCAATATTCACTCATTGGCAGCAATGAATTGGTTTCATGTCGCAATACAAGCAGTTTGGAAGTGGGGAGCCTCAGATTATAATCATTGGCCCCACTTTGTATATTACATATGTTCATAATTAGGGTCACATTGGCAACGACGTTACATTTACCTTGTGTGCTGAAAACTACAGACTCCTAGTTTCGTGCGACAAGAAAGTTGACTAAATATTCGTGCCAATTGTTTCATCAAAGTTATACAAGTGGTCTCATAGTTTTTTTCTTTCAAATAATTATCAATCAGAGAGCATTATTTTCCGTGTTAAAAACCTATCCTTTGCTTTTGTCAGTTTAAATATAGAACCCACTTAGGTTGAAGTAGCCCGAGAGTATTTGCAAAACATTTTTCTGAGGAACAAGCACTTCAATATGGTTACTAATAAGCAAGTCCTAAGCTCTTCGTGTGTGACTCAGATGTCAGCACATGTTGCGCTCTCGAGTTCTTTTCCAGCTTTATCATTTATTGTTTCAATCACATAATAATTATTTTTCATCGGTATGGGACACATCAAGAAGCAACACCAATACGCTCTTGCTTTTAGAACTAATGGCAATTTGCTATGCAAGTAATGTCAGTTATTTACATCCAACAAAATAATTATTTTACCTTAACAGAATAGTTCGTATTAAACACCACCGAATACAACTGCCTGCATCAGCTCTATATCGCAGAAGAAA
>NC_051160.1:39423088-39428088 GCF_013339745.2 Dermacentor silvarum
ACGTAGCAAAGCAAAAAAACAACAATTTGGTCGTTCTGGCCCGAGTCCGGCCTTCTTGATGAAGGCCGGACCCCGGCCTAGAAGTCGACATTAAATATTTTAACACGAAAGTGTTTTATGCCGGGGTCCACCAAGACTTCACTGACGTATTTCCGTCACGAAAATACGTCAGCTTACAATGTACACGAACATAATACAAAGAAAGAAACCAGAAGAAAAGTTCCACAAACATGCAAATTTGGAAATCGAACCCACGACCTCTCGGTCCGCGACGATAGATCGCCGAGCGTTTAACCCATTGCGCCACAAACGCATTTGCAGAGAGCTACACAGACGCGCCTTATATATCTAACACTCCTCCGTGTACCCGCGCTCTTGCTCGGGGCGGTGCCGCCGCCTACGAGCAGAAAAGAGAAGTACTGCATTATGACACTAACGCGCACCGACAGTGAACGCTTCGGTGGTCTCAGCACTACGACGCCTCGATGCAGCATTCGAAGGGACGCTGGCATCGATGGATGGATGGATGGATGGATGGATGGATGGTTGGATGGATGAGGCTGAACCCTTTAAATCGGGCGGTGGCATACGCCACCTAGCCATGGCTATTAACATAATTAATCAAGAAGCACTACCAACGCCACCTAGGTGGCGTTCACCGTACTCAGCACAGCGGAGCGTGGCCTCCGCAATTAGCTCTGAAAATGTTTCTGAAGTTGATCGCGGAGGCTGCAATTACGACGCGCTGTACGCGCTGATTTGACTCGGTGACGATTCAGTTACGTGCTTTGTCTTGCGCGTTGTATTAGTGTGTCAGTTACGTGCTTCGTCTTTCGCGTTGTGCTAGCGTGTGCAGCGTAGTGCAGCTTCCATATGCACGACGGTTGCTCATGGTCATCGACGTTGGTAGTCGTGATGGAGGAGACGTGCCACCAGGCGTCAGCGTGGGTGCATCAACGCCTAAGAGCGCTTTAGCCACAAAACACCAATAGACATTATATATCAATGTGCAATAAACATTACACTACTTCTGTGAAGACACGTTTCACTTCGTGTTCTATACCGATTCCTATATAAGAGGGATCAACCACATTTTTTTTTTTTTGCTTTGCTACGTGCGCTTGCACATTTTTTATTTACACACACGCACACACGCACGCACACACACACACACACACACACACACACACACACACACACACACATATATATATATATATATATATATATATTGTGAGCGCTATTTGGGAATACCGTCATCGTCATTTGTACATACGACTCATCATCACCTTTTGTCTTGTGCGGTCTCTGTCTCTGTCTCGGGCGGCTGCTCGGTAATAAAGGCATCGCATCGGTCAACGTCTCACAAGTGGTGGAGTGTGCTTCGATTCCCACGTCCTCTTACTATCCCGATTCCCCTGGAGCTCCGGTCCGGTCCGCGGTGGTCGTTTTCTCTCGCCTAACACGGTGATGGCAGAAGCCAACCCATCCAACACTGCTACTACCACCTCTGCTCAGCCAGCTGGGCTATACAAAGACCGTGAACACCAAACACGGAGACCCTCCCGTCTTTGCCGGCCTCCGCAGCGACGACGCCGAAGATTGGCTCGAGCACTATACAACACAAAAAGCGAAGTCAACCATTGGGACGACTCGCACAAACTGCGGTATGTCGCTTTTTACCTCACCGAAGTCGTCAAGACGGGGTTCTTTAACCACGAAAGTTACTTTTCGGAATGGCCATCATTCACCCAGCAATTTCGCCAGATATTTGGCCTATCCTCTGGACGCTCCGAAGTCGCGAAAAATTCTACACACGATGCCAGTGGGCATGGAATTGGCGCTGTCCTGCTGCAGCGAAATCACAAGTCTGAAGAGCAAGTCGTGGCTTATAAAAGTCGTGCTCTTTCTCCTGCTTAGCGCTACTACACAATCACCCAACAGGAATGCCTCGTCATCGTGTGGTCAATACAAAAATTTCCACCCTATCTCTACCGCCGCCTTTTCATATTTGTGACCTGCCACCATGCTCTCTGTTGGTCTGTTGGTGGTCGTCCTTGAAAAACTTGTCTGGACGCCTCGGCCGTTGAGTACTGCGTTTGCAGGAATATGACTTCACTGTCACGTATAGGTCCTGCAAACAACATCAAGATGCCGACGCTTTGTCGCGCTGCCCGCTATCTCCAAAAGCCCATGCCTCACCTACGGTCTGCACGTCACCATCCAGCCACATGTCTCAGCACACACCAGGTAGCCCGGGACAGTTGGTTGCCACAGTTGACTTTCTTCCGTGTACTGACCTCGTCTCACTCCAATGTACTGAACCATCCTGCCGTACGCTGACCGACCGACTTACTGGCTTGGCACAAACCCCAACAGTCGCTTAAGACGAGAACTTTCACGTTTTAAGCTGCAAGGTGGAGCGTTATTTGGATTATTCTACCATCCTTCCGTTCACCGATGTGTACCAGTCATACCTCGCTCACTTCGGCTCCAAGTATTAGAAGCATTTCACGACGATGCGATGGCTCATCACTTGTGCTTTCACAAGACCTACGACCGCATCAAAATACGTTGTTTCTGGCCGGGCCTTCCCACCTCTCTCTCCAAATGCGTTGGTATCCTGCGTGTCATGCCAACACAGAAAACACTAGACATCCCTTCCAGCCGGTCCTCTGCAGCCTCTACCATGCCCGTCCACCCCCTTCGAAATTGTGGGCAGACTTCTACGGACCCCTCGCACTCACGCCTGCTGGTCACCGCTGGATCGTTACCGCGGTGGATCATCTAACGCGCTACACTGATATAGCTGCTTTTCGCTCTGCTACTGCCTCCGTAGTCACCGAGTCTTTCGTGCATGGTATCTTTTTGCTCCACGGCGCACCTCCTGTTCTCCTGAGTGACCGTGGCAAGACGTTCCTATCGCATTTCCTTCGCGAATTCTTCCAGGCCTCTCACACCACCCATAAGACCACATCAGCGTACCATCCGCAAAGAAATGGTCTTACAGAGCGTTTTTGTCGAACTTTGTCCGACATGATGTCTATGCTTGTTCCACCCAGTCACACAAACTGGGACACCATTCTATCTTTCGTGACGTTTGCGTATAATACTCTTGGACACTACCCTCCTTCAAGCACCTGCAGCTCCATCCGCATCTCTTCCTGAAGAATTTGCTGCTCGCATCGCCCGCTGCCGTGAAATTGCCCGCGCAACACCGCTACCATTCAGGACAAAAGAAAAATTCGCAATGATGCGACGCGTCGCATTGCTTCGTTCCGCTCAGGTGCCGAAATTCTTTTGTGGACACTTGTTCGCGCACCGGGGCTCTGTGAAAAATTTGTGCACAGATATGTCGGCCCCTACACCGTTTTGCAAAGAACTTGGGCCATTAACTACCGCGTCACTCCTGTCAGCTCAGCTACTGACCACCGCCGCCGCACTAAGGAAATTGTTGACGTATCTCGCCTGAAACCCTACATTGGCCGTACCTACCCTTTCTAGCTTGCGGTCTTGCTGACCGCTTTCCTGAAGGGGGGGGGGGTCGAGTTAGTGATCATCATCTCTTGTCTCGTGTGGTGCTTCGTCTCTGTCTCGGGCGGCTGCTCGGAAGCAAAGGCATCTCAGCGGTCGACGTCTCACTATATATATATATATATATATATATATATATATATATATATATATATATATATGTGTGTGTGTTGACTGCACTATTTAATGGGCCAAGCGTATAAATGAATATGGGACATTCATCCTGTGGAGCGGGATAAAGACCTGAAAGCTGCCAAGGTTGAGGGCAGTGATTCCGTGAATGCGCCATGAGTAACATCGTTACCAACGAATAAGCTCTATCGCTCTCGACTATTTCTTTCGCATCACATTTTTCTTAGGCCCGACACGTCCACATGTACCTACCCCGCCTACAGCCATAGACGTGCAAAGAGCAGCGCATGCGCTCCGACGTTCCAGTTTGCCCCTATCAAGTAGCATAAAAAGCGGAATACATAGCATTGTTGAAATTAATGCGACCGTAGCGTATCACATTTCGTAGCGTGTCACGTCAATACTATGTGAGAGCGTTATATGTGGCGAATCGCCCTTCGTACGTAACAAGCTCGAATCCTCCGCCGGGGGCGTTTCCCTGGTGAGGGGAAGAGATGACACGTCAGCAGCCATCTAACTTTTCCTCTCCCCCTTGATGCAATATACACCAGCCTTTACATACGCCACGTGAGCCGACTTACACATCTCAATCTACGCACTCCAGGCGCCATAATGCGCTTCGCCTTTCTAGATCATTACCGCCCTTTAGATGGATGCGACGCGCTAGAAATTCGATGCGAGACACCACGTGCCGACGTCATGCAAGCGCGGATTGTGTGCCTCAAGGTGAGCGGTGCCTTCGCCGGTGTGCAATCGCACCTCTACTTAAAACTATTTCCTTCATTTGCTAATAAATCTTTCTTGTTGACACCCGAACATTCATCACTGGTTGCCCATTTCTGTAGGTGCTTCGCAAATCAACCTTATTTAACCCATATCTAAGGAATTTACGTACCTGGGAGGGTGATCACTAGTCAGTGAACGGCAAACTAATACTTACTTTTGCATGTCTCCATACAAAGCCTACAGGTGCTAAAAACTCCAATGTTTCCGGAACACTCTCCATGCATATATTTTGAACATGTTCCTAAACTTTGGTTGAAATGCCACATCGGTTTATAGCCGACGCAGTTGCCATTCCTTACGTTGTATGAGCATTTCATTCTTCCGCGCCGCTTTATACCTGAAAGACACAACATATATATATATATATATATATATATATATATTATAATTTGACTGGAATCTATGGCTATTTCGACTTTTTTTTCATATCACCGAGCTAAGGCACAAGGAAGGTCTCGAATCCTCTTGACAACATGAATACAACTGCAGTGAATGAAGGAACATTTTTAAGGTTATGCTGCACTAGATCCTCTGAAGAGCTCTGTTTT